>NW_018128280.1:181639-211227 GCF_001952655.1 Monopterus albus | reverse complement strand
ATGGCAGCACTACTGCTATGGACCGCAAGTGCCTGCAGAGAGTGGTAAAGACTGCGGAGAAGATCACTAGGACTCCACTGCCCTCTCTGCAGAGCATTTACCACCGCAGGGTGCGTAGGAAGGCTGCCTCCATCCTCAAAGATTCCACCCACCCCCAGCATGGAATGTTCACCTCCCTACCCTCTGGCCGGAGGTTCAGAAGTGTGAAATGCAGGACCACTAGACTGAAAAACTCTTTCTTTCCCTCTGCCATCAGACTCCTAAACAACTGAGGAGTTTATTACCAGGAAATATGTGATGTACTGTTTACATTCTCAATTTGCACATGCATAATTGCACAATGGCTGTTGACTGCTGCACATGCTGCTCCCATGCAGCATACATTCTCTTATTATATTCTTTTATTATATTGCTGCATCTGCTGCTGCTTAAAGTGCCTTAGATTTTGTGTTATTTATCTACTTTATATTTCATTTGTATTGTGTGGCATTCATGTGGACAGCAAAGTAAGAATTTCATTGTACAGGGAAACACGTTTCCTAACTGTGCATATGACAAAATAAACACCTTAAACTTGAACTTGCTCATTAGCTTGGACACTAGAAGCCTAAAGCAAGGAAGTGATAAAAATGCTTACTTAGCTTTTCACATTAAAGCAGTAGCTGGGGAGGCAACGCAGTGCTACAAGGCGCAAAGAAATGCTTTACAGCACTCGCTCCTCTGCTCCTTTGATGCTGAGGCATGCCGACAGGAATAATACCTCCAGACCCAGGAGGGGTTTGATCTGCCTGCAGGACTCATTCAGTAATGGTTTACAATCCTTCTCCCATAGCAGCCCTCATCATTAAGAATATTCTCACTCCTAAGTTAACAGCAACTACAAACATACTGTGTCATTTAACATGGAGTCATTTGTAACTTCAAGTTGCTGTATCTGGTTTACAGTGAATGCCATATTGATGTAATCCTCAAGATGGGTCGCACTGGTCCATATGGTGGCTGCTGCTCACAGCTGTATAGTGTGAGCTTGTGATGATTGAGAAATTAGATTGCCAACAATGATTAGACAATCTAGGTCTAAAGTTCAATATGTGCCAGATGGCACGCACACTGGTACACACACACACGCACACACACACATACCTTATGAGGATCAAATATAGATGGGACTATTGCACCACCACAGATTAGATTATCTTTCATTGCTTTGGTGGTGTTTTCTTGTTTACTTATTCATGGAAAGTCAACTGAGCATCCATGCACTTTTCAACAAAACCTGCTTCAAACCAAGACAGAATGGAGATACAATGGTAAATCAAATAAATAATATAAAGCAAATAGTCTGCTGATACGATGAGTTTCTATGGAAGTTGGTATAGAGAGCTTGAGCTGCCTCAGATACTGTAGCTGAACTGGAAATGTGTTTATTGATTCTCCAGACATAGTGTATTCATGCCAGAACAATCCATGAAGCAGCTGCGTACATTTTGTGCCCGTGGCTGGCCACTGACTCTGCTCAAAAACAAGCTGTCATCCCTTACCAATGCCTATAAAGGAGGCTGAAAGTAGATGTCAACATTAATTTATGGTGTCACTCTGGTCTGGGGATTTTAATAATGTGTGTGTGTGTTCCTTGTGCTGTCTATAGCTCTGTTTGCCTCTCTCTCTCTCTCTCTGTGTGTCGTTCTGTCTGTGCTCTGGGGGCAGCATGTTCAGTTCAATATGAGCATTAGCACTCACATTGACACTGCAACACTGAGTCATGTGAACAAAGCACTTGCTCCTCTAGTCCAAGTTTTTCTTTCATTCCCTTTCTGTCACTGCTGGTATCACACCACAGTGTGAGAAAGCATTAAGCTTCATGCCTATGAATCACTGCAGCAGTAAGATTTCAATGAGCATGTGTGGTCTGCAAGAATTTTCTGGTACTATTAATACTGGCTTTGCACTGCTTTCTACTGGAGAACCATTATAGGTGAATATGGTACATGTCTTGCAATTAGTGTCATGTGAGTAGTTTAAATTCATTCACTGGTGCAAACAAAGTCATCTTGATTTGATCTTCACTAACAGATACAGTATGAAGGACCTCAGATACTGTAGCTGAACTGGAAATGTGTTTATTGATTCTCCAGACATAGTGTATTCATGCCAGAACAATCCATGAAGCAGCTGCGTACATTTTGTGCCCGTGGCTGGCCACTGACTCTGCTCAAAAACAAGCTGTCATCCCTTACCAATGCCTATAAAGGAGGCTGAAAGTAGATGTCAACATTAATTTATGGTGTCACTCTGGTCTGGGGATTTTAATAATGTGTGTGTGTGTTCCTTGTGCTGTCTATAGCTCTGTTTGCCTCTCTCTCTCTCTCTCTGTGTGTCGTTCTGTCTGTGCTCTGGGGGCAGCATGTTCAGTTCAATATGAGCATTAGCACTCACATTGACACTGCAACACTGAGTCATGTGAACAAAGCACTTGCTCCTCTAGTCCAAGTTTTTCTTTCATTCCCTTTCTGTCACTGCTGGTATCACACCACAGTGTGAGAAAGCATTAAGCTTCATGCCTATGAATCACTGCAGCAGTAAGATTTCAATGAGCATGTGTGGTCTGCAAGAATTTTCTGGTACTATTAATACTGGCTTTGCACTGCTTTCTACTGGAGAACCATTATAGGTGAATATGGTACATGTCTTGCAATTAGTGTCATGTGAGTAGTTTAAATTCATTCACTGGTGCAAACAAAGTCATCTTGATTTGATCTTCACTAACAGATACAGTATGAAGGAGAGTGTGGTAGTGGGAAACGTGCAGGACCCAATAAAGATGCCTGGAGACCCGGAGTAGCTTCGAAGAATTCTTTATTTCATGCAGCATGGAGAGAAGTCGGACCCAACTTAGCAGTCGCGTAGAGTTCTCTATCTGACTGGTAAAGGGCAGTCCCTTTTATACCAAAAGTGATACAATACACATCTATAAAACTCATACCATTGTCTCATATCTAACAACCCACATACCGTCTCCAGCTGTCTTTGGTGTCTGCATCTCTCCACGACCAGACAGCCAATTCACATTTTAACAAAGACAAGTCGGCTTGTTTTGCATTCACACACAGACCCACTTAACATATTACAAGTTCTGCTTTGTCTTGGGATGTCCTGCAGAGACTGGGGGCTCGACATCCTGAGATGACCACATGGCCAGTTTAACATACAAATTAACATCACACATACACACAGACACCCAGAGTAGATCACAATCCAGCGGGGAGGTGTGATCTCCTGCTCACCACATGATCAGACATCCACAAGAGCCTATTCATAAATCACTTACTAAGTTTGGATGTGGAGAAGTTCATGGTGTCTTTACCAATTAGTGGATGTCTAAGTAAGTTTGTACCATTCAAATGTGAGCATTGTCTTGGTAGGTAAGAATTAAGTATAGTGCCATTCAGTCAGAATGTATGAACTTAGTAAAGAGAAAGTTACTGTACCATCACAAGCTATAGCATGATGGCCAAAAATAAGATTTAGATATGAATCTTAATAGCAGTGTTTTTTGAATGCAGTTATTAATTTGCGTTACTTAAGCTGTTTGTGCATACATGTGTGTTTCAGAGTTAGCAATATTATGCTGTAGGCTATGAGTTATCATCCAATTACTTTAAACTAACCTATGTCTCCACTCTGTCCTCTCCTCTATTCTCCTCGCCACATGTTACTGCTGTGGATAGCCTACTAACAGACTTGGGATATAGCTGGGGCCTAATTTATAAACATTATGTACCCACAAAATGGGGCTTCAAACATGCATAGGCCTGCATCACTATATGGAAAAATCTGCATTTATAAAAACAAACTTTCTGTGAGAATGTGCACATCTGGACAAAATTCTTACCTGTGTATTACTTGCATGTTGGTTATGGGAAATTGGTGATGCAGATGGTGAAACACTGAACTGAAGCCAGGATTTAAATTGATCCTTCTAATGGGTTTAATTTTGCTTCATATCAAATCAATAATCATACAGTATGTATGTAGGCTACACAGTGTGATAAACAACAGGCAGCCTATATTGTGTTTGTTATCACGTTAGCACCTCTGTGTTTAGGCCAAAAGATAGAGGCCAATCCAAATCTTAAACATTTACATCTGTGATTCTTCTGTGATGATTAATTAAGTGATCATCTGGTGCTGGTTTATCGCCCTATTCCCAAACCCTCAGGGCTTAGAAGAGATGGTCGGGCTGACACTCACACTCAATAGCCAGCCAGTCAGTTTTGAGCCAGAGCACACCATGGCGCAACTTTGCCAAGGATAATGCCGGGATGTGTTCGATAGTTTCTTTTCATCTCAACCACATGAAGTGAAACCTTAAAACAAGAACCAGAGAACCAAGTGCCAGTAGATTTCTAACAGGGTTTTCTAATACTGTGAACAATAGCAAACTAAGATTTGACTTTGTTTTGTATAAATTCTCTGCAGTGAACACATGACTGTGCAGCAGGTGCACAGACAGACACTATCAGATACTGTCTGCCTTCTGCTGTCACCTCACATACACCCCCCTGCACCTATCATCACCTGTGAAGAAAAAGTATGGAGTTTGGAGTGTTGTTGCAAAATTTGGAGATTGTCTTGTTTGTTGTATTAGCAGCTTCTGCAGCGATCAGCCTTTCAAACTCTGGTTGTTTGTTGCCTCCATTCTCCACAAGAACATGTATTTCAATATTTATGACTGTTTTGCATTGACCACTCATTGTGGTAGTGTTTTGGACAGACTATGCAACTCACCAAAGTGTGCACATTCTCCAGTTAGGGAAATTGCATGGGAAATCTCTCTCACATCTTTTTAGAAATCAGATAGCTTTTTTAAAATTATTATTATTATTAGTATTATTATTATTTTGTGTACGCCATATCTATGCTTTTTGTGCATGTAAACTATGAGGCCTCAGGTCTTTTATGTACCGGCACAGTGTGAGTGGATGTGAGAAGAGGGAGACAAGGCTCTATTTTGTTCTGCATTGCCCAACCAGTTATATCAATCTGTCCAGAACAACGTCCTGCTGTGTGACACAGCCTCTCTGTTAAGTGTTGACTGGCAGCAGGCCCCTGATGATCATGGAGACTTATTACTCAGTACACTGTACAACAGTGTCACACAGGGACAAAGGCAAGTGGAGGCAAGTGCTGTGGTCTCCTGTGTGGCGCATTTGGCCTCATTTGCTTCTGTGAACAGGAGCTTTTCCATTGTTACTCTTCCCCCTTCTTTCCTTTCCTTTTTCCTCTCCTCTCCTCTTACCTACCTTGGTCTACCCTTCAGCCCTCTCCCAGGGGACTGCTCTTGGCTCAGTTTGCTGTTGGTTCACTGGATTCTTTGGCACAGGATCAAGCTGAAGAAGACAGAGCAAATCTGACCTCAAAGAGTGAGGCACAGACCTGAAATCTGCTGCAGCTGCAGGAGTGGAGTCTGAATTTTATCACCACAAGTCTTTACTTTGATGGGATATACTTAGGGAGGTATGATTGCCTTTTCTTTATGAACTCCTTTAGACATTTACACACCCTATTGCATCAAAGCGTTTTTGTAGGCATGTACTGTACACAAAAAGCTGGTAGTTTGGGTGACTGCAGCTTTATTTAACACATTTTAAGCAGGTGACAGAATATGGATACATGGCTGTGTCAGAGCATCTCAGAAGACATTAATGATAACAGTAGTTGTCATGTTGTTTCCATCCTTTGGGAGTTGTAACCCTGCACTGCCAAAGTGGTTATTAGGCAGTGATTGCTATTTATTTCTGTAGCATTGATGCTTTAAACCTGAGGTAGAGTATCTCACATGAAAGAAGATTAGTGATGTCATGAGTGTACAGTGCTGTGTAACACAGCGTAAGCAGTGGTAGCCTAATCCTAGCCTCAAGGGAGGCACTGGAGCAACCCATGAAATACTGGAGCAGTTCAGATGCCATCATACCTACAGCAGGATCATGGTGATCCACAACATGAAACACGCTTTTCTGGAGAGTGGTACTTTGCTTTCTTCCTCTTTTCCTCCTACATGTTTATGTCCTTAAGATATTTTGTGATTCCAGCTGCGCAATGTCCAAAAATGTCCTTGAATGTAATCATTTCCTCGTGCATCAGAAGAACATGATTGGTTGAATCTAAGAAAATAAGATGGATTCCTATTAGAGCTCACTCATTTATATGCTGTAGTGTACTTTTATATACAGTATATACAGTAGAGATGATAAATGCTGCATTTACATAGAACAGAGTGTGGGAGAGGGATTAT
This sequence comes from Monopterus albus, assembly GCF_001952655.1. Lineage (NCBI taxonomy): Eukaryota > Metazoa > Chordata > Actinopteri > Synbranchiformes > Synbranchidae > Monopterus > Monopterus albus. Next base: position 204,932 of record NW_018128280.1, on the reverse strand, counting down.
TAAGGGTCATATTGATATTGAGTATCAAGGTGCTCTTGGAGGTTCAATTCAGTTCTTGTTGTAAGACAGTTTCATGAATTATGTTTTCTTTGCACATTCATGAGCTAGACAGAGAGAGACACGAACGTTATTTCTGATTCAAGAGATGTTTGTGTCTCTGTGTGTTTGCCCGCCTGTGTATGTGCATCTTTGCATTGGAGACAATTAGCAGCAATAATATTCACAATTATTTGGTTAAATACCAATAAAGACAATTTAGTCATTATGATGTGATTTGAGAAAAGGTGGTCATTTACAGATCGGGTGAGCATAATCTCCGTCTCTGCTGTCGTGACCAGAATTTCACACTTCACTTACATAATGACAACTGAGCCATCTCCATGACAGCTGAGCAAATTTTCTCTAATGTTAATGGCCCTGAAATGTGGCTTCAGAAAATTTCATATACATGGATTTTGTGCAAGGAGTTTTTGTTGTAAAACTACTATTTACACATTAAATTACACAGTTATACTGTATATATATTTAATTTAAAAAGCTAAATAATTTTCAAAAACAACTGGAAATTGCAGTGTTTAGTAAACATTACTCAGCCATGTTAAAGGCGGGGGCTATTTACATCTACAGATTTGGTATGATAGTGATTTTATGGCAGCAGGGCAGTGTTTGCAGGGGTTGATAACAATAACAAAATATAGAATATCACTAGACTTTATATCATGATGTGATACAATTTTATCTCATTCAAAATTCTACCTATTATTAGTATCCTGAAGGACACCCATGCACATGGTACTTTTTTGCCCAGGATTGTTACCTGAACCTCAAAATAACACAAACACAAAAGAATGTGTCATGCATGTTTTGTGGACTCTGGGGCTTGCCACATTGATTTTTATGGCGTGCTTCTAAACACACATATGTAAAAAGAATCTGTATACCCACATAGAGTGTGCAAATGCTAGTTATCTGTATCTCTGTTTCTCTCTCATGTATTGTGCTGCTGCACTGTAATGGAGTACTTTACTGGCACTGCTACTGCTGCTGCTGTGTCCTGCTCCCCCTCAGATAAAAAAAAAATGCAGTTAGCCATTGTGCAGAGCCCCCCACCCAGTCCTACAGCAGCCCAAATCAGCAGATTTGCACTTGCTTTGCTATTGCTAAGAGTAACAATGTCCATTTCAGTGTTTGCAGGGCCAACACAAAACACACATCAGCAGCATTAAGGAGGCTTTCTTAGTGCTTAAAACCTATGTAATGTCTCTTTTGCATAGATACAGTAAATTCATTCTTCATTCATACTTTGACCATTATTTCCTTTTAAAATGTGAAAAGCTCCAATCAACTGCCACAGTCTCATGTAAACCATATAAAGAGTAAACAGCCTAAAGGAGTCAAAGGGGTTGGCCATGGTTATTCTCTGTTTGATCATCACTTAAAGAATGGAAAAGACCCAGCAGAAAAAATTATAGCCCTTGTTTAGGGATGGGACAGTATATCAAAACTCAATATATTTGATAAAGTACAAGTATGCCGCAGCTAGTCATACATTGTTGTCACTGAATTTTTAATTGTGTTGTGATTGAATCGTACACACCATATTGAATGATATCAAGAAAAAGTCACATCATCCCATCTCTACTTGTGTAGGAGGGTGAAAATTTGTTAGTTCGTAAAATTAACCCATTGTGGTGTGCTTCAGTTTTACTGTATATTTTTAGTGCAGAGTGGAATGTTTGAACATTACATTGTCATGATCCTGCCCCGCTGGCTTCCGGTTCCCTGCTTTTACTCTGAAAATACTTCCTGTGCCCAGCTCACCCTGACTCTCAGGCACTTTACTTCATCACTCTAAAGTGTCTTCACCTGCTGTTCAATCACTCACACTTGTTTACCTCAGTATATAGCAGCTCCTCACCTTGTGGGGAGCTGCCAGATTGTTCTTTGCCTATCCTAGACTCTCCAGTGTTTATTCCAGTGCCTGTTATTCTGAGAACAAAACCTTGCCTGTTTAACTGACTAACGATTTCTGCCTTGCACCTGACTGCTACGCCTGTTATCGACACCCTGCCTGAACTACCGACCAGAGATTCTGCCTTGCCCTTTCTGCCTGTTTGACTGTTTCTCCTTCACCTGAGCTCTCCCACATGGACAATTAAACTTCATTCTGTTGTCTCCAAGTACTGGCCTTTTAATTGGGTTCACACCTCTACACTGACGGAAGCTGCACACGCCACTCCCTGACATACATGTGATACTGTAGTTGCATGTGTGTGGGTGAATTGTGACATGACGCACAGACTGAACTGAAATTTACAGGAAGACAAGACTGAAGTCTGTTTTGTCTTGACAGGATGATGAAGTGGTGCTCCAGTGCGTGGCCTGTATCCAGAAGGAGAATCGTAAGTTCTGCCTGGCTGCTGAGGGGCTGGGCAACCGGCTGTGTTACCTGGAGCCCACATCTGAAGCAAAGGTAGGCGCAGCAGCTCCACTGTTGCATTGCTTGGTCCTCTCTCATTCTCATTCGCCTTCAGTGAAACACAGATGTGTGTTATTGCTGTGTTATGTGACATGTCTGTTCAGCATCCCTGATAAATAAAAAAAATCATCTACTTCATTTAATGTTTAGTTTGTTTTCATTGCAGTTATGTAATCGACTTTATTTTCTCTCTCTCTCTCTCACACACACACACACACACACACACACACACACACACACTGATCTACAAATGTCACATGATGTAATTTGCAGAAAAGTGAACCTGATGGAAGGATGCATTCACCAAGGCGAGAGCTCCATGGAAACCAAGCATCCACTTAGTCCATCCTTGTTTAGGTTCAGCAAACAATCAGTGAAGCCAAGCAGAGATACACAAGAAGGCAGCTCAGCACATCATCAGAGCAGGAACAACCGCTCACATCCACCACAGTCTCTTTGATGAGCTTTTCTTCTGGCGGCTCAGAGAAATCACATCTGTGGCTCTGCTGTCAGATGATAAAACCCTGAAATTATGCCCTTTTGATAGATTGTTTCATAAATACTGAAGTTATTAGCTGAAAGTGCCTACAACTTTATTGCAGCTGAGCAGCATAGTTGTAGCTGTGGACGCATTTGCTAGCTTGTGTTGCTTAGTGCAGAGTTTAATAGGTTAAATTAACTTTTTGCCTCTGCAATCAGTGTGTTGCCACCTTGATACATTTTTCTATCCACATTATGGAGCACATTTTTGACCTTTTCTCTTAAACAGTGATCATGTAGGCATGGCAGAAAAGTGATGCCTTGATACCTGTTTTTGTGCTGCTGATCTAGCATTAATATTTTCCTGTAGTAAAACTGGTTGACAGAACACCTAATGGCACCCCTGACATGCAGTGTGTGTATATGTGTAAAAGATGTCTTTCAGGGAGAGAGGGACAACATGAAAAGGTATTTGTTAGCACATGTGAACAAACATCGGTGTGCTTCCCCCCTCCTGCCCCCCCAACAGCTCTCACATAGGTGTGTATGTTGAGGGAGGGACATTGTGCACACAGAGAGGTGAGGCTTTCACCCCATATTGGATGGTAATTATGCCTGACAGGTGTGATGGATGGTCTCCCCATTTGTTGCTTTGTCTTGCCTACTGTGTCTTTTTATGAAAAGACATCACCCCTTCTTTTGGATCAACAACACCAGAGAGGTGCAAAAACCCAAAGCAGTGATTTAGAAGTTGGCATGGACAACCAAAAAGGGTCCCCTCTTTCCTTTGTAGTAGTCTAGCAATGGGGCTCAGAACCAGGATGACAGGTAGAGGTTGGTTTAAAGTGTGCACAGTGTAAACTGTGACATCACTCAGCTTGTGAGAAGCTGGTTAATTGTGACCTAGGAGCAGCTCTCACCTGACTTATGACCACTGGAGGGTAGAAGCCCACATACCATCATTGCAGTGATGCTGTGTCTGTGCTGTCTGGCCAGCTGATATTTGCAGACAGATAACAGTTTGAAAAATCCCACCAGTTAAGCTGAAAAGGACTGGCAAAGTAGGAGATCAGCTCATTGGGGGCAATCAGCTTTAACGCTTTTGGATTTTCTCACTGGTGAGAGAAATAAGATGTGATCTGTCATTTTCCATTGTCTAGTCGAGCTCATTTTCTTATCACACAATTGGTCATAAACCCAGTGGTATTTGCTGTAAAGCTGTCTCTGTGCTCCACCTTGTTAGATGACATCCTGACAGGCCTGAACCTCCGCCCCCCCAGCTCCTCTGCTCTGTCATTTTACTGCACTACTGTTAGTCATGCAGGGAGATGAAGGCAGGCAGAGCTGGATCACTTCCCACAAACCCTTTATTATGATTTCTCCAGAGTGCCACTGCTAGAGAGAAGGCTGGCTAGTGCAGAATCCTCACCGACCCAAACATTATAGCTCAACATGATTATGTTGCATACATATTGAAAGAGAAGGATGCTCAAATGTTGCATATTAACAGTAGTAGTACAGTAGGTTTAGGTGAGCACATCAATATCTCCCTCATCTGTCATGTGAGGCTAGCCAGGAGACTGTTAGCTTAGCAGAAAGACTTGAAAGAGGAAGAAACAGCTAGCATGGCTTCATTCAAAGATAAAAATATCTGCCTACCAGACATATTTTTTAATGAAAAATTATGATGCAATCTTGTTGCCAGTCGAATAATTTTGACTTCAGATATATTGAACGAGACATGACAAAAGATGTAATGTGTTACAGTTACCTCCTGACTATAGCTTTATATATATATACACCTGAAAAATGGCTCAATTGGGGTCAGCGGAAACAATATTATCAGTTACAATAATATGGCAAACCTTTTAGCAAGCAGTTTTACTAACAATTTACACCAGTACCATAAATACAGAGAAACATTAGCTTTGCTTTGGAGTTGTGTTTCTGGCCACCAGATGAATATAAATCCAATATTTAACATTTTGCTTTTCTTTGTTTTGGACTAAATATTCCTTTAAGTGTTTTCATTGGAGTGTTGTTTTTGTCTGCATGCTTGGCTGAGGACAACATAAATGAGACATTTGGGATTAACTCAAGTTTATACTGTAGCTCAAAATAAAACAAATCATTCATGATGATGTCTAAATTAAGCAGCTGTGGTATTTGGATCTGTATCTGTAGTCTACAGCTGGCCAATGAGAATATCTGGAAACAAGACTGCTGTATTATACCAGCATGTGTTGCTATAAATCAGATCATCTATTTGTTTTCACTAAAGCATTTCCACCGTCCACCTGGAGTATCTACTGTACTATACTTCTTTCTACATGACTTAGATTTTGCACAGTAGCCCCTGAAAGTGGGTTTTGTGAATTTTGCAAATGAGGTCAGATTTACCTGTGTGAATGAACCAGTTTGGGAAGAGCTGAGATACTAAGGAGGCCATGGGAGTTTGTTTAGGTTGGTATCATTTATCTTATAGCCATACTCCACAATATCCCCAATCCTGGTTCCCTGTTTGCCACTGTCCTCTTCTGTCCCACCCACTGCTGCCCTGGATTGTGATTGGATTTGATGCTCAGTCCATCTGACTTGTCTGCATGTGGACTGATCTGAGAGCACTTAATCTGTTTTAAACTATCTTTTAATGAATATTGCCTACTCAATAAAGACAACCTCAGTTCAAGTGCAATAAAAATACAGCAGTCAGCACAACATTTCTGTGTAAAAGTCTAATCAGAATATCCCTGTAGGTTCAGGGAGCAGTTTTCTTTTCTCTGGCTGCATGTGGAATTTATGTTAATGGTGCAAAAGTTCTTCCCCTACTAAATTCAAATCGGCATTGTTGGAATGCAGGACAAATTGCTGTGGTAATGGTAATGCTGCTTTGGTTAGAGAAGGGACATGTTTGCCAAACATGTCATTGTACTTTAGATTGGATGCTGCAGCAGTATTGTTTTCTTAGGCAGCTGCATTGATAGCTGTACTCTTTTCACAGTTTAACTGACAACAGCACAGGCTTTGTTGTAAACAGCTGTTTCTTAGCCCTATACTTATTTTGTACATCATTTAAAGTCCGAGTACACGTAATATGAAAAGGGTCATCTATACTGATTAACCCACAGAGAATTATCACCAACACTACAATTTACCTTGTTTCCTAGGAGCCATTTCAGTTCATTGTTTTGGTTTTCTGGCCTTTACTGTTTTGGTTTAGTCTCACTGTTCACATTACTATTGTTTCCAGAGGCAGTAATAAACCCACACTATACACTACCTACCCAGCTCCAAACAGTATCTCGGAAACATAGTGGAACATTTAGCAAGGCAAAGATTCATATAGTTTTCTCAGGAGTCAATGGAGATCAAAAATAGAGCTCACAGAAAAGTGGATGTTAGGTTTGTATTCATCAGGAGGACATAAACATGAGTTTGAATGAATGCTAATGTAGCCCTGTGTCACCTGGAATTGCAGCAACTGTTAGCTAAAACATGCCAATGCCGAGAATTCTTTATAAATTGTCACATGTTTTGAGGATCAAGACCCCAGTGGTTGCTGTTTAGAAAAACACAAGGTTCATCACTTTTGGCTGCAGAGAGGGCTTACCTCAGGTGGCAACACCTGATACTGTACAGACTTGGGTTTATGTTGGCAGGTGGTTTTTAGTGAACTGTAAAATTCTGCCTCATCTAGCTTTGAAGTATCAATATGAAAACACGAAGAAATGCTTAAATAAAAGGAGCTTTAAAAAAACCCTCTGTGTGCAAACATTCAGCTGTGTTCATTTTTAACTGTTGTTGCAGTATGCTCCTCCAGACCTGTGCATCTGCACCTTTGTGCTGGAGCAGTCTCTGTCAGTGCGGGCCCTGCAGGAGATGCTGGCTAAGAGTGGACAGAACAGTGAAGGGGTGAGTTAAACACACATACACACACACATACAAATAAGAAACACTCAACCAATCCATACTTCAGTTCTTCATAATCCATTCCTAGACATTCAAAGGAGGAGGTTGTGCAGTGGTTTATTGTAATTAATGCAGTCAGTGAAGTTGAACACTGTTAACTTGTTCAGTCACTATAAAGAGATTAATGGGCAAAATATGCCTATTGCAGTGACCCAGTGTGACTGAATATTAATGAGGATTAAAAGGATATAACTTTTTCCCAAGTGGCGCATGCACTTTTATGCTTTTGATAAACACCAAGCTTTCAGGAAAACAGCATCATTTAGCTACATTCATTCATTCATTTTCTATACCACTTAGTCCCAAACGGGGTCACGGGGGGCTGGAGCCAATCCCAGCCGGCTGCGGGCGCATATTCTCTGCAAAATAAGCATCCCACAAGACAGCAGCTGACAGGAGATTTGGCTTTTATAAAGAGTTGCCAACATAATCAATGTAAAGAGGAGTATGCACTGCAGGGAATCTGAACATGTAATCAATTTTGTGTGGCTGAATTTTTAAATCAACCCTCATTTGTCACTGTATTTTTTGCTCCTGATGCTTCAGTTATCTTCTTTCTCTTTGTCATTACTGTGACAACTGTGTAATTCTTCCATCTTTAACTTCTTATTTCTGTGTATAATCTCCATCTACTGTTTGATAGACATGCGGCCCGGATCGAAGGGTATGTTCACCAGCCATCCCATTCCCCCTCATCCCTAATGCATGACATGAGATCAGTCACAATACCCAAATTAGCTCTGCCATTCTCCCCCCTTTCCTGTGATTTGTCCATCGCAACACATCACCACTGAACCTGTGACTTTACATTAGGAATCATGGCTTATTCAAAAACACCAGAGCCCCTGCTTTGAAATAACTACTGAGTGTATGGAATTTATGTACATTGTATACATCTGGGCTCCTGCCGAGCTGACAGAGACAAATAGAGTTTCACATAGACTTCCCAGTAAGGTTTCCCACAAACATCAGTTCACACATACAGTGGGGAACAGAAGTATTTGAACACCCTGCGATTTTGCAAGTTCTCCCACTTAGACATCATGGAGGGGTCTGACATTCACATTGTAGGTGCATTCCCACTCTGAGAGACAGAATTAAAAAAATAATTCAGGAAATCACATTGTATGATTTTTAAAGAATTTATTTGTCTTGCACTGCTGAACATAAGTATTTGAACACCTGAGAAAATCAGTGTTAATATTTGGTACAGAAACCTTTGTTTGCAACTACAGAGGTCAAATGTTTGCCTCTTCCATTTTCTAACAATTGCTCCAACAGTTGATCTATTTTCACCAAGCTGCTTGGCAATTGCCCTGTAGCCCTTTCCAGCCTTGTGGAGGTCCACAATTTTGTCTCTGGTGTCTTTTGACAGCTCTTTGGTCTTGCCCATGGTAGTAGTTGGCGTCTGACTGACTGTGGGGTGGACAGGTGTCTTTAAAGAGCTCAGACAGGTGCTACTAATTTAGATTAATGAGTGGAGTAGAGGTGGACTTTTTCAAGGCACAGTAACAGGTCTTTGAGAGCCAGAATTCTTGCTGTTTCTCAGGTGTTCAAATACTTATGTTCAGCAGTGCAAGACAAATAAATTCTTTAAAAATCATACAATGTGATTGCCTGATTTTTTTTTTTAATTCTGTCTCTCAGAGTGGGAATGCACCTACAATGTAAATTTCAGACCCCTCCATGATTTCCAAGTGGGAGAACTTGCAAAATCGCAGGGTGTTCAAATACTTCTGTTCCTCACTGTACTTTCCACAGCGATAGCAGCATCAATGCTGGATTAGTGTCAGATTTGCATTAGTCTTGTCCTCAGGGAATTCTGATTCAACACAGTATCGTTTATTTTATCAAACCCTCTACACCAGTGTTTTTCAACCTTTTTTCAGCCACAGTACACTTATTTCAGTGAAAAAATCACAAGGCACCCCACCAACCAAAAATATTAAAATATGACACTCTGTAGCCTAATCCAGTATATATAATGACAATATAGTCTTTCAATTTATTTATACTCACTCAGTGTGAAATCTGGGCCTGTTTGGATGAACACAGAGCTGATATCCTGGCAGGAATTGAAGAAAGACACACACGAAGCTCTTCATCAACAGCTCTCAGTCTCTCTCTCTCTGTTTTTAGTTTTTATAGCACTCAGGCTTGAAAAGATCACCTCATACAGATATGTCGTGGAAAATGGGAGCAATGTCAAAATAGCTTTGTTTGACATAATGGGGAACTCCTTCGCAGCAGTTAGCCAAAAACTGTCCAAAGGTAGATCACCAAAGCTTAGCTTTAAACCACGATTTTGTCTCAGTTCAGTTAGTTCCTCCTGCTCCTGCAAAGTCGTGTCCTTTCCAAAAGCTGTTGATGAGCTATATGGATCCCGAACCCAGTCAAGGCATTCAGTGGAAGCTGAAGAGAAATAAAAGCACATCTTCTCCTCAAGAATTTTCAGATGTTCACCTATTATCTTGCACAATGTAGCAGTGTTGACATCTTGCCATTTCTTGGTGAGTGGGAACATTTCAAGGTTGGCAGTTTCCACATGTTGTTGCCAGAGGTGCACTATTGAGCGGAATCCATTTATTTTATCTGTACTTGTAAGCAGGTTTTCATTTCGACCTTGCATTCGTGTGTTAAGTTCATTCAGATGATTAAAAATATCTGCCAGGTATGCCAGCCTTGCACACCACTCATCACTTGCAAGCAGCTTTGCGTAATCGGACCCCTCGTTTGTCAGAAACACTTGAGGTTCCTCCCGCAGCTCATGCACACGGGCCAGCACCTTGCCGCGCGACAACCATCGGACCTCCATATGCAACAACAAGGCTTTGTGCTCCGCTTCCATTTCCTCACACAAAGATGCAAAAATGCGACTTTTCACAGGTCGTGTCTTCACAAAGTTTACCATGCGCACAACATCATCCAACACAGGAACTAGGTCTGCTGGTAAAGTCTTGGCAACGAGGGCCTCGCGGTGTAAAAAAAACAGTGCGTAACAATCACATTTGGATTTCTTTCCTTCACTCTGCTCACAAAGCCTTTGGTGCATCACTAATTCTTGTCTCAAAGTACAATCTATCAACACAGTACAGTCAATTAGCTTACCTGTCGCCACCTACTGATATGGAAGAGTAATACATAATTACTCTGCCAGTGACACAGACTCTCGAAAATGGCATTTTATTTGCAGAAAATAATGAATTTGTTTTCAAATTTTTTTTTTGACCAACTAGGTAAAATTGGATAATTTCCCACGGTACACCTGACGATCTCTCACGGCACACTAGTGTGCCGCGGCACAGTGGTTGAAAAACACTGCTCTACACAGAATAAACTCCCATTTGTCACAGTATCTTCTTTTACTCATATTGGTAGCTGGCAGGGAATTATGAGGCACAGCACAGAAAAGGGGTGCTTAAAATATTAAACACAAAATTAAAGTTTCAAATGGACATAGCTGCTAGCCTAGCCTCATTCCTCTTTGCATAGGCACCATTTGAAAGCTTTAGCATAACATTTAAAGTCCAGCTGAAATTGAATTGAATGATTTTTTTTTTTTTTTGCTACATCTCATAGACCTGCTGTATTAGCTCTGTCTTCTAGATATTGTAGTAAATGTATGTATGCTATACTAAATGGTTTTTCTAATTATATTGTGGTGACAAACGTAATGGGATTTTCTGAATTTTTGCATGTTCTGCAATGAAGACGCAGAGAGGTAGTGGGCATTCTTTTGTTATGGTTATGTCCCCCTCACTAGGGGGTGAGGGAGAAAGAACTGAGGTAGGACTCAAGATGCTGACCCAGGTGCTAGTGGAAAAAAGGAGGTTTACTGGAGAACACAAAGTAACTGAGTCAATTTATGGTACAAAAACAGGGTAGGGCAATGAAGGCTGAGAAGAACAGGACGAACAGGTGAGTAGACTAAATAATGGTAGGAACCGGGAGAGTCAGAGGATCGGAACGGACAGGTGAAAAGACAGTAACCAGGTGGATAAGCTATGCCATCAGGGAAGCAGAGTAGCATACAGTGGGGCAAATAAGTATTTGATACACTGCCAATTTTTCAAGTTTTCCCACTTACAAAGAATGGACAGATCTGTAGTTTTCATCTAGGTACACCTCAACTGTGAGAGACAGAATCTACAAAACAATTCCAGAAAATCACATTGTTAGATTTTTAAATAATTTATTTCCATTTTATTGCATGAAATAAGTATTTGATACAATAGAAAAATAGAACTTAATATTTGGCACCAAAACCTTTGTTTACAATTACAGAGGTCAGACGTTTCCTGTAGTTCTTGACCCGGTTTGCACACACTGCAGCAGGGATTTTGGCCCACTCCTCCATACAGGTCTTCACCAGATCTTTCAGGTTTTGGGGCTGTCGCTAGGCAACACAGAGTTTCAGCTCCCTCCATAGATTTTCTATTGGGCTCAGGTCTGGAGACTGGCTAGGCCACTCCAGGACCTTGAAATGCTTCTTACGGAGCCACTCCTTAGTTGCCCTGGCTGTGTGTTTGGGGTCATTGTCATGCTGGAAGACCCAGCCACGACCCATCTTCAATGCTCTTACTGAGGGAAGGAGGTTGTTGCCCAAAATCTCACGATACATGGCCCCATCCATCTTCTCCTTTATACGGTGCAGTCGTCCTGTCCCCTTTGCAGAAAAGCACACCCAAGGCTTGATGTTTCCACCCCCATGCTTAACGGTTGGGATGGTGTTCTTGGGATTGTACTCATCCTTCTTCTTCCTCCAAACACGGCGAGTGGAGTTTATACCAAAAAGTTCTATTTTGGTCTCATCTGACCACATGACCTTCTCCCATGCCTCCTCTGGATCATCCAGATTGTCTTTGGCAAACTTCAGACAGGCCTGGACATGTGCTGGCTTGAGCAGAGGGACTTTGCGTGCGCTGCAGGATTTTAAGCCATGATGGTGTAGTGTGTTACTAATGGTAACCATTGAGACTGCAGTCCCAGCTCTCTTCAGGTCATTGACCAGGTCCTCCCCTGTATCTAGGCTGATCCCTCACCTTTCTCAGGATTATTGATACTCATGAGGCGAGATCTTGCATGGAGCCACAGTCCAAGGGAGCTGGACAGTCATCTTGATTTTCTTCCATTTTCTAATAATTGCGCTAACAGTTGTTGCCTTCTCACCAAGCTGTTTGCCTATTGTCCTGTAGCCCATCCCAGCCTTGTGCAGGTCTACAATTTTGTCCCTAGTGTCCTTAGACAGCTCTTTGGTCTTGCCCATAGGGGAGAGGTTGGTGTCGGATTGAATGTGTGGACAGGTATCTTTTATACAGGTAACGAGTTCAAACTGGTGCAATTAATACAGGCAATGAGTGGAGGATAGGAGGGCTTCTTAAAGACAAGCTAACAGCTGTTAAGAGAACCAGAGTTCTTGCTGGTTGGTAGGTGATCAAATACTTATTTTATGCAATAAAATGCAAATAAATTATTTAAAAATCTAACAATGTGATTTTCTGGATTTTTTTTGTGGATTCTGTCTCTCGCAGTTGAGGTGTACCTAGATGAAAATTACAGAACTGTCCATTCTTTGTAAGTGGGAAAACTTGAAAAATCGGCAGTGTATCAAATAGTTATTTGCCCCACAGTATGGAAAAGAAAACCTAAAGTCAACAGCACAGGAACTGTCAGCGTTGAAATCAAGTTGCATATAGTTTGCATAGGCACCATTTGAAAGCTTTAGCATAACATTTAAAGTCCAGCTGAAATTGAATTGAATGATTTTTTTTTTGCTACATCTCATAGACCTGCTGTATTAGCTCTGTCTTCTAGATATTGTAGTAAATGTATGTATGCTATACTAAATGGTTTTTTTGTTGCATATACAAGTAGTACATGTAAGCGTCAAGTAATGCTCCGCCAGAGGTATAAATAAAGAAGCAGGTAATCACAGGAATGCACCTCAGCTGTATGCTACAACCAACGAGTCACTGATTACCGAATGCGACACAGCTGAGGCGCCAATCCCGCAGGAACGACAGAGAAAAAGGAGGAAGAGAGGCAGGCTGCGCCGAGCGGACCTGACATCTTCACTGTAGCTGTACAAAATGCAGGACTGTGGTTCACATCATTGTTTTGTTTGAATGTTGATTTAATGTGCAGCTTCACAAGTCACTGTAGGTTTAGTTTTTGCAGACTGTAAAAACCCAAGAACTCCATAAGTAACCTACTGTAGTCCTGCCACTGACAGGTCTCCAGTCTGTCATAGGGCAAGTTTGATTTCAGCTGGACTATAATATTGTTTATTTATAGTTGGAAGATTTACTCATCTTACATATTTATTTCTTAACCTTTGCCACTTTATGTGCCTTTGTAGAAAATATCCCAGAGACCTTTAGATGGCTTGAATTGGCCATTTTAACTGTGGTCCTTCAACTGTATTCTCTCCACTCATGTTTGTCCTATTCATCATTCTTTGCCTACACTAGGGGAAGTGCCATTAAAGGGGAAAAGGAGGTTGAATATGTCTCAGCTGAGGCTCTGAAATCAATATGTCTTTAAACGGATGAGCTTATAAATAGACAGTGGCTGGAGCAAATTGGTACTGTAGTTCTGGCGGCTTTTGCCAGAAAGGCACTGAGACACGGAAGGTGCTGTAGGGGACCTGCACCAACAACACACTAACAGCTAATGTAAAAGCCAACCCCCATTTAACTCAATAGCCACTGCTTTGTGCACATTTTTCGTCGCCCATCCAAAATGCTCTGACCTGTTTCATTTGGGGGCTGCAAATGATGACATCAATCAATCAGAGAGACAGAGAGCTGCCATGCTCGTGTTTCTCTGCTGTTACTGCCACCTTTTTTGCTTTTAGCTTGGTGTTAGCTTGTGGCCATTTCCACTCATCCTATAATGAAAGAAACCACAACAGTGCTACCACACACAAATTTGCACACACGTGATCTACTGCAGGGCTCACACACCAGGAGGCTGCATCCTGCTAAATGTCATGTCTTTAAATTGATATAAGAGTGTCACTTGTGATCAACAGCCAGAGCACAAATACCGTTCATAGTCTGCTTCTTCTCTTACACTGCTTTCATCTAATAATTTTTTCTATAATGGTTCAATGAGCCATGGGTAATGAAGTTTACAGTACAAGGTGTATTGAATTTTTTGCTGTAATGTGTCCTCAGAGTTAGAAGATTTTCTTACTGAGCCACCTTTTCCCTCACTGTACACTATCTGTACAACATGCAAGCCCAGCTGTGGGATAAGGGAGGGAGCAGGGGAACTCGGGTTTATTGGCCGAGGTGATTGCAGCTGGATGTGCCTCACTGCATTAAGCTCAGTATCTCAGCCAGCATATAGTAGCCTGGAAGCCAGCGCTGCAGTCTGCCTGACACAACTGCATCAAATCACAGCCCAGCTATTGTCCCAGTAGCCAATCAAGTGGGATAGAGAGAGAGAAAGAAAAAAAGGAGAGATGGTGAAACAAAATTGAAAAGAGGCTGCACACAAGAGGATGGTTTCTTGAATCACTGCCACACTTCATGTATTTCTCAGATGATATAAGACTAAAATTTTCCAAACACCAGTATCCTGCAGTCCTTGTAGTTTCAGCTTTATGGTGAAACTTTGCTGTTTGGCATTGTTTCAGGTTTCTGGATCATGTGCCAACTGCATTTCTTTGTAAGAGGCCACAAAAATGTCAGTCAACTTGTTTTTTAATCCCTGTCAAAAATATCACTTTTTGACAATCATGTACATATCCCCACAGGACTTGAATTGTTTGTAGCAAAGATTAAAATAATGCAGAGGGAGGCAGAACGGCTCAGGAGAACAATTAGTCTTTCTGAATAATGACAATCTTTCTTACCTTAATGCTTCCTAGAGGCTCATAAGGAAGGTGAGTAACATGGGAGTTGCTTACCAAAGAAAAACAACTTTTTTTGTCTCCCTTGCACCTCTACCAATAGAGAGACTATTTGTTCCCCTCCTGCATCTTAACCCAGCCCCATATGCAGTGGAGTTATTCCCTGCTAATGTTGACATTGCATCAAAGACTGACAGCAGTTGTGCATCCTTCCCACATTCCTGTAGTCAGAGTGGTGGAAAGATGACCCCGTATCCTGGTTCACTCATGGATACAGGACACCATCTCCAGTGGCAAGTCAGATTGCATGTCTTCATTAGCGAGATGGGGTGGCAAACCCTCCCTGGGAGATGTGTGCTCCCAAGCTTGAGGTCATCATCGTCGGTGAGAAGGTCCTCGCTGAGGTCAACTTTCCGTGCCAGAGGTTGGATTTAAATTGAAGCAGTTGAAGGGAGACCACTGAGGCTTCCTTGTTGGGAGTCTGAGCTTGACATGTAACGATGCATTTGTGTGTATGTGTGTGTTTTTGTGCATGTGCATTCTATCTATAGGCAGCACAGAGTGGTGGACATAAGACCCTTCTATATGGACATGCCATCCTTCTGAGGCATTCTTTCAGCTCAATGGTAAGAGACTGCATGCAATCAATATCGTTGTCATAAAAATAATCAAACCAAGCTATTTCAGTAACAGTATACAAACTTTTATTCAGTTTAAGTATATGATAATAGCAGCACATGTTTTGACCCCAGTACCTGGCCTGTTTGAAGACTTCAAGGTCGCAGACAGATAAGCTGTCCTTTGATGTGGGCTTGCAGGAGGACTCAACAGGTAAAAGAAAATGCTCTGGTACAGTTTGCTTTTATCCTCCCCTGTTTTCTGCTTCATTCTCCCTGCCTTTATCTCTCTCTGCACCTCATTTGTTCACCAGTGAATGTCACTGTGTCTTTACAGCATCTTGGCTAATATTCCCTTTAGAGCTCTGGAGACATACTTCTGTCTGTGCTGATTATATCTCTCCAGCACATTTGACAGTCTGGCTGGGTAGTCTGATTCCTGGAACCGCTTCTTATTTGTATTATTACCCTTTTCATACTATGCAGTAGATGAGCAGTTACCTCAGTATAACTAGAAAATATTGTTGCCATGGTGCATCCACATTAGTACCAGCTGTTATTTCAGCCCATACTTACTTTATTACATTATTAGTAATTGCAACTGACATTTGGGCAGTGACATTGGGGTTTTTTCACAGTCACTGTGTTTAAATTACACATGGAGAGAGCACATATACAGCACGTGCATTGTGTGTGGTTGTCTGTACCGTTATAGGTGAGGCTTGTTGGTGGACTATCCACCCCGCCTCGAAACAAAGATCGGAAGGAGAAAAAGTGCGCATTGGTGACGACCTAATCCTCGTCAGTGTGTCCTCGGAGCGATACCTCGTAAGTTTATTGTTTGTCATCTGATCCTCGAAGCTGTAGTGTGTGTGTACCTGCAGAGCTCTTTGTCAGAGAGCATCAACTCTGCTTCCACTGGTGTGACAAAATTTCAGATAATCTCAATCCTGTTACATACTGCATTCTCCCCATGACCTCTCTCCTGCAGGAGGATTATTGTCAAAAGCAACAACTTTTTCTTTCTGGATAAGTGCAAGACTGCTAACAATAAGATTAAGCAAAATTTGATCTGCACTGGAAATATCTAGTTTGGTGCATTATTATTTCTTTAGGCTGCTGCCATTTCAAATTAACCTCCTCTGTTATTTTGCTTGTCACACATGCTACTACTATATATAAAGATTATGTCCTTATTGCTTGCCTGAGCTGACCTTTTTAGCAGTAGACTAGAGCACCCTACTCTCTGAGCTTAACTTTAGAGAACTGTGCTATGTAAACCCTGGGAAATATGTTCCCTGTGATCCATGAAGTTAGTGACAGCAGCTACAGTAGGTGGTGTTGACCCCTCCACCCTTCCCAGGCAGCAGGGGCATGGCCAGATGACCACTATTGCATTACAGTCACCAATAGCAGTCTGTTCATCTGTCCCCACTGTCACTCACACAGTAGTACAGGTTTGTGGTTACAGGCAGCACTGACAGGCTGCAGAGGGACTCTGGGGAAGGAGGGTGATCAGGACAAAAACACACACAGAGTGTTACAGTGCCCCAGATGATATAAATCCCCAAACACTCAAGGCTTCTGTCAGTTAGTTTTATGGAACTCTCAACAATCACTGATAAACTGGCATTTTCTTTTGGATCAGTGCATACAGAGACTTTCAAACTTTAGCCGAATCCTGCCTGAAAAGTCACTTTTCATGTTGAACCAGCTGTGTCAATCTGTCCATAAAACACACATCTTCTGTCAGTTGCTGTAGAGTGATTCAGCTAACAAAAATGTGTGATATAGTTTTATGGTGACAGGTTCATAGCAGTAAACTCCTTTATTCCATCAGTCCAAAACAATGCAGGGAAAATATTGTAGTTAATGAAGCTTTTGATTTCTTGCACAAATCAGATGTAATTTCTCCACCTTTGCCTACCGACATTTTAATCTATGTACCATCATTGTATATAATACAATATATAATATATATATGCTGAATGTCTTTCTTCAATTCCTGCAGCACTTATCCATCTCCAATGGTAACATCCAGGTGGATGCTTCCTTCATGCAAACTCTATGGAACGTCCATCCCATCTGCTCTGGTAGCAACATAGAAGAAGGTAGAGATGTCAGACAAAGTCCCAGGACACCATAAGAACTTCACAAACTTCTCTGTGACTCTCCACTATTTTTCGAGTTTTCAAATTTCATAAATCAAAAAAAGTAAAACATAAAAAAACAAAGAAAAATACACACTTTAAAAAGGGAGAGAAGGTGTTGACTGTCACATAAATATATAATCCACTTTTCTGATCTAGATAGTCTTTATGTCCGCATTGCATCACCCAGGGAGAGTTTGCAATAGAGGCAAAAGCAGTAACAAAACAGGAGATAAAGTGTCTCCTGTTACCAAATCTAAATCTTCTGCTCTTCCTTGTCCAATAGGCTACTTGCTGGGTGGTCATGTGATGCGGCTGTTCCATGGACATGACGAGGTAGTGACCATCCCAGGATCAGGCCAGAGTGAAGAGCAGCACAGGTGTGAAAGATGGTGGGAGCTGAACAAGCTAAATTACACCTCAGTGTCAAATTGTAGTAATGGCACAGAAATTACATAGGACAGGAGAAGCTAAGTGACCTGTGAGTTACCTGGAGTGACCCCAGCTTCCACCTTGCTCTGAGCAGCACACTTGGCTCTCCAGGGAGCCAAAACACCAAAATGGCAGCTGTGTTATTTTTATCTATGGTTTCACTACTTGTTGCCAAAACTGGAAAGGAAGGGCAAATAAAAATGGCACGCTAGGCTTGAAGTGGGTAAAAACAACATGCAAGACCAGTACACACTCAGCAAGGTGCCAGGAGATGTGTCATCCTCCTGGGCATACATACACAAATACAGCGTCTATTTTTAGAACAGAGCATGGCAAATATGTGGACGGGATAAGAAATTAATTTCCAGTGTTGGCATTTCTCCTTCTGTTGTCCTTGAAATTCAACATAGGTCTGACATTTTTCTGGAGCAGATCAAACGCACTCCAAGCTGTCAGCAAGGGTTGATGAGCGATTTCTTTTATCTTTGAACCTAGTCACCCATGTCAATGATCAACAGTGTAGCTGTGAGTTATCAGAGTGCACGCCCCTGTTTGAAGGATGCGATGCGGCAGTTGACAGAGTAAATACAGCCCATGCTTCTGTGTGTGCAAGTGTGTTTGTGTCTCTTAGTCGAACATCCTCCCAGGGAATATCAGTGTGACAAATGAGAGTAAACAGGTGGTGTTGTTCTAAGGCAGGATGAATGACCTTGACGGTATCATTGGTGTCTAGACATTTAAAGCATCCGCAGGCAGACCAGCCACTCATGCTCGTCTTGCATCCCCAGGATAGTAAATTATGAGGCGGGTAAAGCCAGTGCCAAGGCGAGGTCCTTGTGGAGACTGGAGCCACTCCGAATCAGGTGGGATGTGTTTCCTGTGATCTGTTATCTACTGCCTTCCTATTCCTTTTTTTTAATTTGCTGTTTTGTCTTTCTGTTTCTTCTCTCTGCTTTGCTCTGTCCTCTTCTCCCTCTCCCCACCTATGATTTAATGCTGCACTGTGGCTTCTGTCACTTTACTGCTCCATCTTCCTCTCTTCTTTCTCATTTTCTTTTTCAGGCTTTTGTTCTGGCTTTTATTTTATAGCCTCGCTTCTTGTGACAAATTTTATGTTTGACACAGTTTTGTTTTGAAATGTTCCAGCTATTTGCCAATTACTTTATTGCATGTCACACAATAATTAACAGCCAGTAGCAATGTTTAAATCGTTATTATAGAATGTAACTTTTCTTCTTGTTCATGATATGTACATCATATGTGTCGAACTCAAGGCCCGTGGGCCGGATCCGTTTGTAGACTGTTCAGAGAATGTTAATCCTGTTTGGCAGCTTAGACTGTGGTTTAATTTTCGGCCGCTTGTGTGATTGAGTTTGACACCCCTGCTGGATGTGCTTCATTTTAACATTTTAACCTACCGTGACCATGACAGCTGGAGCGGGAGCCACATCCGCTGGGGCCAGCCTTTTCGACTGCGACACCTAACCACAGGTCACTACCTGGCTTTGACTGATGATAAGGGGCTGGTGCTGCAGGACCGGGAAAGGTCTGACACCATTGCCACAGCCTTCTGCTTCAGAGCCTCTAAGGCAAGGACACTCAGATGCTAAGGCAAAAACACACATGATAATGTATGTATGTGAGTCCCTGCTGTTTCTTGGGTTGATCTGTGTCACATGAGACCATGGCACACTTTGTGATTGAAAACCAGATGAAGGCTTTGCAAAGGATCGCGTCTAAACATTTACAAATGAACTGCTTACTATCCTTGGACTGGAAAATTACCATTTTTTCAAGCAAATGAATGCTTTGCTAAAGAGGTTAATTTAGCTGAACTTGCCAACTCTAACTGTACCCATCATCTAGACTTGCTCTGTATAATAGAGCTTCTATATGTGGCCAGTGATTGTGAACCAGTTAGCGACCCTTCCAGTGTGGAGAGCATGTAACACTGAAGTGAAGTGAAAAATCAACTGGACTAGATTTCTAGGTCACCTGATTCGACCTAGAACTCTAGTCCAGTTGATTTTTGAAGTTTTTTCAGTTTACTATGACCTGGATGACTGAGAATCTGCACAGACACTGAAGTGAAGTACCTTAATACTGGACATTTCATACTGATTAAAGCTAGTGTTATGTCTGATCTCAAGAGCAGAACAAATTCAGTCATCTCATTGTTATGGATTGAACCATAAACAACAGCTGCAGTTGGCATTTGGTCATTTGGACATTAGAACAAATCTGCATGCAGTATGTCTGTATGTGCACATTGCATTGTTCTGACACACTGACAGCTTTGATGTGTTCATTTTCTCCTCGCAGGAGAAGCTGGAGCAGAGCCCCAAGCGGGACATTGAGGGCATGGGGGTGGCTGAGATTAAATACGGGGACTCACTCTGCTTCATCATGCATGTGGCCACGGGACTCTGGCTCTCCTACCAGGCACCTGATGTCAAATCTGCCCGTTTGGGTCCCCTCAAGAGACGAGTGAGTAGAGACAAAACCCACTTTGTCTTCACCTTAGAAT
Source organism: Monopterus albus (assembly GCF_001952655.1). NCBI lineage: Eukaryota > Metazoa > Chordata > Actinopteri > Synbranchiformes > Synbranchidae > Monopterus > Monopterus albus. Next base: position 184,420 of record NW_018128280.1, on the reverse strand, counting down.
ACAAAGCGAACGAAATGAGATTTCTTGGAGCAGATATTTACCTAGAGGGTAACAAGTTGATTGAGTTGAGATGATTGTGTATTAATTTGTACCTCTGCGTTGGCTAAATATAAACCTTGTACCTTGGATACAGTGACAGAAGTGTGTGTGCGTGACAGTGTGTCTTCCATGTAAAAACAGCCCAATAGCTTGTAGTGTCAGCACCTGTGTTCCACACATCCAGCTTTCTTTTCCTTTTTTGATGTGTTTCCACTTTTTTCTTAATCACCTCATAGCGGTGTCCCATACCTTTTCTCTCCCTGTCGTGTCCTGTCAAGGCATGCCTACATTCTGAAGGTCACATGGATGATGGGTTGACCCTCCAGCGCTGTCAACATGAAGAGTCTCGCGCTGCACGCATCATCCGCAACACCACACTACTCTTTAACCGATTTATAAGGTATGTTGCAAAGCACTGCTGTTACTCACTGGTGCACACAGTGACATGATTGGACAAATTGCCCAATTAAACCAAATTACAGTTCACATTTGTCTTCATTACTATTGGTCACTTTATTAGGGTCATTTGCAAAATGTCCTATCACTGGCACTAGATAAGTGCAGCACTTACAGTATGATGGTAGAGCATAAATAATAAAGATGACAAAACAGAGTCACCAACATCACCACATCCCTAAATTATAGCTGAAGTCTAAAAAAAACAGACATCTCACATAGGCAATAATCATGATGTAACAATCCCCCAGATTGTGAATGCACCCAGTGGAGAGTTCATTTCTGGGCCTGTGAGTTTTGACTGAGTGGCGTGCCAAAGCCCCAGACACTCAGTGGTCCAGTCATGCATTTCCCAAAAGCAAATACTGCAGCAGAATCACAGCTACGCACACCCAGCTCAGAAAAAAGGAATCATGGAGCAGGAAAATGGATGCTTCCAGTACCTTTATTTGTTATCAAACAACCCACTGTCCCCTGGGTCACGCTCTGGGGCACTCATGACTGGAACATGTGAGAGTCTGTGAACCTCTCCCATGACTATGACACATAAATCTCTCCACACCCCTCCCACACATACGGCAGGAGCTGTTTTTAGCAGGCCAGTGGAAATCAGCCTTTCAGCATGGATGAAGCTGTGGGATAAACAGTGTGTTAGTCATCAAGCTTTTCCTCAAGGCTGCTCAGCCTCCTCAATTAAGTTAAAATCAAATGAATTTGTGAAAACTATCATGATCACAAACATCAGTGGTGGCAGTTGTCATATTGGAATGATGTTTTTTTGTGAGTATTGATATTTCCATTCTCTTTCCATCCCCCCTTCCTAGAGACCTGGATTGTCTGAGTGTCAAGAACAGAGCGCTGGTTGCACTGCCTGTTGATGAGGTGCTCCAAACGCTCAATGATCTCATCACCTATTTCCAGCTCCCTGATGCTGAGCTGGAGCATGAAGAACAGCAGATCAAGCTGCGCTCACTCAAGAACCGGCAGAACCTCTTCAAGCAGGAAGTGAGCATCACCATCCAGAAAGGCACAGCAAACTAACAGTGCAGTGCAGCAACATCTTAAAATACTGACAATTTTAATAAGTGAATGCACACAAATGAGCTGAAAGTGGTAGAAAACTCGCAAATGACAATGAATGTGAAAGGCAAGTGATTTGGTGTTTCTTGTATTTGGAGGCACTGCATCTGGAGGTATCAGCAGTTTTGGTGTCATATGTTTTCCTGAGGCTGGCACAAGTGCACCAAAGCGTTTTGCTAAGCCTCTAGAACCTAAATTGCTTTCTTCAATTATGAAATGTCAGCATCCTTACTGAAGGGGGTCCTGTGATGTCAAATATCCAGGCTCTTCTTCACACTAACAGGCTATAATAATGTGTCACCATATCCTCAAGGGGCAGCCAGTATAGAGTATATGAATGTTAATTAGCTAAATTGAATATATGTGCACTTTTTTGTGCCATAAAATAAGGCAGGTTGAACATTTTCAAATTCTGCATATTTCAGCAACCTCGTAACCTTTCTTTCTATGATAATACACCAAAATAGCACATCTCTGTCTTACCCCTCATAGATTACTGCACATTTAGATGGTCAATTTGTCACTCTAGGCAGCTGGCTCATATTTTTGGGGGGAATTATAAATCATCTGCATTTTCCATTTTGTGTTTTAGTCATCTGTTTAGCATATCTGATCACTATAGATATTTCTCTGTAGTTTAAATCAATGACACAATCACCAAATAGAAAAAAAGAGCCATAGGGCTGCAAATAAGGATGATCAATTGATTGAATACTGCAGAAAGATTTCACTAAATTTTAGTACGCTGTCAAACTAATGAGTTTGTTATTAATGCAAGATGTATTTTAATGGGAATGTTAATGTATAAAATGTATATATTTTGTTTGTTTTTTTTTCCATCTGTGCTAATGTGTTCATATGTTGAATCATTTATTAGGGAATGCTGACTCTGGTGTCCAACTGTATCGACCGTTTGAACGTCTACAACAGTGCAGCCCACTTTGGGGAGTGTGCTGGATTGGAGGCCGGAGTGGCCTGGAAAGATATTCTCAACCTGCTGTATGAGCTGCTGGGTAAGAAGCTGGTTTGCCACACACACGCGCGTGTGAGTATTTAATATCTCATATTAAATACTCACATTTTTTCATTGTTGGTTTCTTGTGGCCCTCTGCATACAAAAGCACTTTCCAGTTAATGTGATGTACTTCCAGGGCAGCGGCCCAACACGATCAGTTGTCACACACTCCCACAAACACACATTCCTGC
>NW_018128280.1:158385-181561 GCF_001952655.1 Monopterus albus | reverse complement strand
GGCTTTTGGCACCAAATGTCAATTATCAACACTGTCTGTGCTGTTTTCTCTTTTGTTTTCTTGTTGTTTATATACAGTACCTACTGTATAGCCCAGTGTCATCAGCCCCACCTCTCCAAACCTCATTTTAATCTCTTGCACTACTAGCATATGCTCTGTCAGATAAACTATTTCTCTAAAATGATCAGGCAGGGAATTCTTTTTTTTCCACTTTTGCTTTCCATCTTTGTCCTGCTGTCTTCTATTTCATGAATACCATGTTTGACATTTGCTTCTCCCGCTGCATTTGGGAGCTGAAAAAATAGTGAAGCCAACATGATTTTCTTCCTGTCAAGGTTTGGATATATCCCATTCTTATAGACAAAAGTGGACAGTCCTTAGGTAAAGTTTATCTTTCATCCTGCCATGCTGAAGCCCTTCTGCCCTTCCAGTGTGTCCTCCACACATTTATTTACTCTGATTTCTCCTCCTGGCTCATACATGTTCCAGCCATGTCTCTCTCTTCCCCCTGTTCCTTCCTCCACACACCTGCTCCAGTGCAGCACTAAGTGGATTTGAGATGCCTCCCTCCTTTCTTCACAGTCTATCTGCATTGGGTGACCCTGTTGTTTTTTCTTTTTGTTTGTTTGTTTTTTGTTTTTTTAGGACATACGTGAGTGTATTTGTCCACGTGTTATGTCTTTTCTCTCCTTGTGCCCCTCAGTCTGTCTGTCTTAGGCAACTTCCACATTATTATGTATAAAGGTGTCAAAGCAGAACATTGAGATGTTGTCAATGCTGTTGTGTATGAAGTGAGATTTGGTAATATACTCAAACCAGTCTGAAAAAAAACCCTTCTTTGCTGTAAAACTTGACTCATGCACTTTCCTTGTGCCTTGCAGCGGCATTAATTCGAGGGAACAGGAACAACTGCACCCAGTTCTCCAACAACTTGGACTGGCTGGTCAGCAAGCTGGAAAGACTGGAGTCTTCTTCAGGTATGCTTATTATTATTCTTAAACATGCTGAGCTCTATGTGAAACAACATTGTGAGATACTCTGCATTTATTCTGTCAAAGAGAAAGCACAGAGCTATCAGTTTCCTTTGATTCAGCGCTCCACAACACGGATGTGAGTCTTAAGATGTGAAATAGTGACACCGCTGACTTAAAAAATATATAGGTAGCTGTACTTTTTAAATGTATAGTAAAGAATATACCAGCAGCACTGAGCATTCCTTATTATGTGGACTTGATGTCCCTTGGCGGTCATCCTCTAGTGTGTCTTTATCTTCTGCAGGTGTTAACTAACTGATGAATGTGCGGCTGTGCAGGTATCCTGGAAGTTCTGCACTGCATTCTGATTGAGAGCCCCGAGGCCCTCAACATCATCCAAAGGGGACACATCAAGTCCATCATATCACTGCTCTACAAGCATGGACGTAACCACAAGGTGAGCAGCCAGGAGTGCTGCGACAGTCAAGTGTTAATGTAGCTTACTATCTCTGCTGTGAAAAAAATGACACATCTGGGTCCAATTTGTGAATAAAGGTGAATATGAGTACACTAAATGGAAACAGCTAATTAGAATAAGCTAATAATACATTCAGACCTATTAATGAAGGAGTAGTTTCTCTTTTTAGGAAGTGAGGTCAGTAGATTTCTTGCTGAAAGTTAGATAAGAAGATCTATACCGTGCATGCATCTGTAAGGTAAACGTGTAGCTGGAGTCTGCAACAAATTAGCTTAACTTTGCATAAAGATGGGGAAGAAAGGGGAAACAGCTAGCCTGGCTCTGTCCAAAGCCTTCCACCACCTACATCTTAGTCAAAAGCAATAATTCTCAGAGTTTCCCATGGTTTCTTGGCAAATGAAATGGTAATTATTGGTTATACACTTTTTTGTTTTGTACGGATTAAAGAAATTACAATTAAAATACTTATTAGAGTTTTAGAGATGCCAGTAGGTGGACTTTGTTATTTTCCGTAATATGGACAGAAGTGATTCCCCATGTTCCCATGGTTTAATGCTAAGCTAAACTAATTATCTGCTGGATCCAGCTTCATTTAATCTTTAGTAGTGTCAGTCCTCTTGTCTAACTCTAGACAAGAAAGCAAATAAGTATATTGCCCTAAATGTCTCACTATTCCTTTACAATAAAAACTGAAATATTGGATGATATAAGTTGGATAAATGTTTAGACAAGCATGAAAGCCCTTAAACCACTGAAGGTGCATGTTTATCTTCCACTCATGTTCTTTCCTCATTAGGCTCACCAAAGTGGTTCACTGGATGTGCATGCATCTCAATAACATTTCTCTCTGGGCCATTTTGTCACCTATTAATTCATTGTGTTTACTTTCTACCAGCACACAAACTTTCATCCTTGATAGATGCTTCCTGGGGGATTGGATGCAGTATGTCCTCAATATGAATCAATCTGTGCAACAGTGAAATGAGATCTGGAGCAGGCAGGCAGCTAGCTTGGGTCATCTATCAGTCCAAATGTGTCATTGCAAGAGCCAGCAATAAAGCAATGGTAGAGTCTGGCCTGTCACACTCAACTAAGTGACCACTTCCATTTAATTCTACAGCTTTGTTGAGCTAACATCAAAGAGATGTTATGGGACATGTCAATGCCCCCAGTAAGCATCTTTGAATAATTAGTTACTGGTTGCAGGAAAAGTGACTGTCCCTAGAGCAGCAACCTGGACAGTGATTAGGGACAAAGAAAATTTGTCATTTATTTATGGATTCATATCTATGGTTCAATCAGGATATTGAGGTAACTGTATAATTGGTTACTGGGGAGCTGTTGTGCTCCTCCTCTCAATGTTGTTACTTATTTTCCTTACTAGTGACGACTTTCTTTTTTAGATTCTGGATGTGCTCTGCTCGCTGTGTGTGTGTAACGGCGTAGCTGTGCGAACTAATCAGAACCTTATCTGTGATCACTTACTGCCCAAGAGAGATCTGCTGCTGCAAACGCAGCTGGTCAATGATGTCCAGAGGTTAGAAAGCCATCTCTGCACCATGCACCCTTTTAAATATACACTTGAAAAAGCAGTGGCTAAAAACCACTGTTTGTAGAAATTGGGAGTGTTACCAATTGATTAAAGTACCAGTATGTGATTGGTGTACAAGGCAAGTTTGTATAACAGCTAGCTCCTCTGTAATTAGTGAACTACTAAATTGCACCAATAAATCTACCAATTGGACCACTAAAACTGAAGCCATAACATATTATCCAAATACAGTTTTTAGCAGGTTATACTATATGTTACACAAGTACCAGGTTAGATGTGTCACTCTTTTGGTCATAAATTAGTAAGCCAACTTTAGCTTTGCCAGCTGGTTCAGTTAGCTGTGAAACTGCTGCTGATGATAGTTGCGAGTGTAACTATTAAGTAAAAACTTTTTACATGTAAGTACTAGTTTGAATCATACAGCCTGTTTTAATTGAATGAACTTCACGTAAACAGTGAAGTTTCAGGCTAAGTTTGAACTAAGTTTGAAATAGCTGGTGCAATTGACTCCGAAGTCCTTGTGATCTTGTCCTAAGGGCAGGTTTTTGATTAGTTTTAAGAAAAAAAGTACTAAAAATGAATATGCAAATATCTGAGAATATCTTATTTTCTCTGGGGGAATTTTAATGACTTCTTGTTTTCCTTTATTGCCAGTATGAGACCGAACATCTTCTTGGGGGTGAGCGAGGGCTCAGCTCAGTATAAGAAGTGGTACTATGAGCTGATGATCGACCAGGTGGACCACTTTGTGACCAGCGAGCCCTCACACCTGAGAGTGGGCTGGGCCAACACTAAAGGCTATGCTCCCTACCCTGGAGGAGGAGAGGGCTGGGGGGGAAACGGAGTTGGAGATGACCTCTTTTCATTTGGTTTTGATGGACTCCACCTCTGGTCAGGTCAGTGTGTGGAGGAAATTTGTCTGTGTGTGTGGCTGAGATCATAATAAGTATTAAAAAGGAGTGGTAAGCCTGGTTTACAGCCAAGTTGTGTCTAGACAGATTCAATACTATGTATGACCGATCTCCTTACCCCGAGTGTATATGTGTGCACTTGTATGTACAAATTTGTGTGTTCATTCCTGTGTACATGAGAGAGAGGTAATTGGTGCCAGTGTAAGTCACTGGCACCAATTATTATTATTATTTTTTTGGTCATGTAAGATATCACAATGTGAATTAGTTTCTTACTACCCAGTCAATATTTCACATAATTGTGTGCATGTCTTGAACAGGTCGTATTCCACGGGCAGTTGCATCCATGAACCAGCACATACTGACCTCAGAGGATGTGGTGAGCTGTTGTCTGGACCTTGGAGCACCCAGCATCTCTTTTAGGATAAACGGACAGCCCGTCCAGGGCATGTTTGAAAATTTCAACACAGACGGCCTCTTCTTCCCTGTCGTCAGCTTCTCTGCAGGGGTCAAGTGAGTGTACTTGTTTTCCCTATGTCTTGTCTAAGACGGACTAGCTCTTTGAAATTCCTCAGTGATGAATGAGCTACACACACAAGCACAGACAGGTGCAACAGACCAGCAGAAGCCATACATACAGTATATAAACAGCACACCCACACTCACTCACTCATACACACAATGCCTGCATGAAATTCATCTGCTCCACCTACTCATCCTGGTCCAAATATTAATCCTCAAGACCTTCAGATTGATCACAGGTAAAATAGCTGGCCTCATGTGCCTCTCTGTTGCCATGTTAACCGCAGATATTGTGATTGACAAATCTTTAAAATGAAATTTCAGGCACCAGCAGTTTTCCCATGAGTCAATGATTGACTCCACCAGCTTTCACTTGACACAAAGACAGTACGCAGATTATTATTTTTTTGGTCCCAGTGAAAATTTATTCTCAAAAAAGTAACATCATTCCTGACAGTGGATGTGCAGTAGAAAAGAGAACAGAGGTCTCCTGAGTGGTGTTAAAGCAAGCATGTTGTTTTTTTCCCCCAAGCAGTCTAGAAAATGGCCCAAATTGGTTTGTCTTGCATGTGGACATGGGACAAGAAAAAGGGATTAAGGCTGCACATTTAAGTTCACATGTTCTGTATCACAAACTTTGTCACAATTAATAGTGTTGTTATCTTACATTGCACTGTATAGCACTGCATTTTAAGCATTATGTATTTGTAATTTTTGAAGTGCTGTCTCCTTTTGAGCGGTTTCTCAAGGAAACTGAATGCTTTGTCAATTTGGAGACAGTTTTCTTTTCTGTTCTCCCCTTTTCTACCCACTTATTTCCAGTTCCCCTGCACTGCAGCTCTTGCCACTGCTAAGTGTGAAGATGACCATATTCCTCCTCTAAATACTGATGAAGTCACCAAAATACTGTTTTACATCAAAATTCTTATTTACTGTATATAGCACATTTTAATAACACCCAATGCAATATGCTTTACATACTGTAGGCAAAGAAAAGCATTAACAACATTAGAAATTGTCACGTTTGGCGTGTACAGATGCCAAACAGAGGATGTGGTGAACTCAATTAAATAACCAGACAAACTGAGGTAACGAAAAGTTCTTTACTAGTAAACAAAACTAACAAAAGTCCAGGATATCACTTAGGTCGATAAGACAGTCCAGGGTCGGCGCCGGTTAACAGGTATATCCAGGGGATCCAAACTCGAGGTCAAGGGGAACAAAAGCAGAAGGTCGGTACACAGCAGGCGATCTGAATCTGAGAGGGCATAGACAAAACACGGTGGTCAAGAAACGGTAATCCTAGGTCAAACACAGAGAGTCAGGCAAGGGATAAATGCTGGAGAGTCAGAGCTGGGGTCTAGAACAATCTGGCAGCGTCCTGGTGGGAGGACGCTGCCTAAATAGAAGGGAAAAACAGGTGCAAACAATAAGGAGCAGGTGAACTAATGATGATTAAATAAAAGGGCCAAAAGTGAGGTGAAACAAAACAGGAAGTGATGAGAAAATAAAAGCCTGACAGGAAGCAAGAGGGGCAGGAGCGTGACAGAAATATTTAGTATAACTATAATTTTATAATTTATACAGCTGAATTAGACATATGAATGTCCAATTCAAGATGTAATGTATACAGGATATATTGTCATTAAAATTAATTGTAACTGATCCAAAAATTCACTTAGTTAAACCTGATTTCCAAATTGCAGAATAAACTCTGACTGATAGAAATTAAAGTGGGAGAATATTTATACATGTACTGATTTAACCAATTCATGTGCACAGATACACTGAAAAAGACACTTGATCATTAATGGTGAACAAGAAAAATTCAGCGCAAGTTTAAAAGTAACCCAGCATATTTTATAAGTACCTACAAAGTCTAAAACCTTTACAAAATTTTAAATACAGTCACTGGAGAGGCTACTAGGTTTACCCAGAATATGCTTATTGACATGTATTTACATTATCAAACACAAATACATTTCATGTCCTTTCTTCATCTGCCTGATATTTGGACTTTTCAGAGTTAATATATTTCATATTGAAAGTGGCACCTGTAACCACCTTTGAGCAGATGAAACATTTTTGAGCTTGTAATTGTATCTGACCCAGTGAACGGGGTGAACTCTGTGGAATGAAAGTGACAGCCACTTCATTTCTCAGTAGTGGAGGGCTGCAGTTAGAATGGTCCTGGCTGCGTCATCACTACTACTTGAGTAGCTATTTTGGGCTGTCTCAGGAGAGCCTCTTCACAGTGATGGCCTGTTACGTTCTTTTTAGTCTGAGCTAAACTCATCCCTGTTAGAGCTGAGGCCAGAACTGATTGAAACCAATTTAAAGGAGGAAACAGAGTTATGTTTAGATGCACGGTTGGTTTTATCTTCACCAACTGCTTCTTTCATTAATAGCTATCAGATTGTCAGTTATGATGAAATATATAATTCATATTTACACACCTATTTTTAGTGTGTGGAATAATACAATAAGTCAACAAATGACCAACATTTTTTCTGATTAGGGTTCGTTTCCTGTTGGGTGGTCGACATGGTGACTTTAAGTTTCTACCTCCATCGAATTATGCTCCATGTTATGAGGCTCTGCTGCCAAAAGAGAAAATGAAGGTGGAGCCAGTGAAAGAGTACAAGAGAGATGTAGACGGAGTCAGAGATCTGTTGGGCACTACTCAGTTCATGTCGCAGGCCTCCTTCATCCCCACACCTGTGGAAACCAGCCAGGTACTGTAAGTAAACAGGACTAGCGTAGAGTGGCGATTCATAAGACAAACCCGCTGATGATGTCCTTACTGTCTTCAGACTGTCATGCCTCTTCATCTGGAGAAGGTTCGGGACAAGCTGGCTGAGAACATCCATGAACTATGGGGCATGAATAAGATTGAGCTGGGCTGGTCATACGGCAAGGTGAGAAATATGCAGATTGTTCCTTTGCTTATATAACAGCAGATCATCACAGTGGATTGAAATATGAAGGCAGAATTCATACATTTTACCATGATGGTGTAAAAATAAACACTGCAGTTACACATTTTCTAAACACATTTGAGTTGAAGATGAGCTAAAAATGCAGTGTGGTTAGTACTGTACTGTTAGAAATGAATCACATCACAAAAGCCTGTACGTCACCTTACTTTCTCTTTTATAATTTGCGGTTCACACCAAAAAAGAGGGTAAGTGGAAAGAATTTTCCATGCTCAGTGCTTTTCAAACCATTCATTTAGATGCTTTGTTCCAATATGTTTGTAGGTAGCACAGTCATCCTTTGTGTTTTAGTGGTCATGAATTTCAAAATGTTGTTTCACTTGAGGGCAGAACAGGATGTATTAGCAGTTTCAGCGCAGCAATAAACCATGAGGGTTTTCTGCATTTAGTTTTTCCTCTTTTAAAAGAAAAGTCAATGAGTTGTTTAATTAATACTAGGGTTTACAAATGTAAACCCTAGGATCATCCCACCATCAAAATTCAAAACACAGGACAGGAACCTGCTATCACTTCAGAGCTGACTGACAGGACATTATACGTATATTATATTCGTAGATATTTACAATAGCAAACAATTAAGGTATTGGCTGTCCTGCCAAGAGTTAGATGAAGACACTGATACAGCTCTCATGTCTGTTCACTAACTATGTAGCTACAGTGGAGTCAGAAGACAGTTACAGTGGCTTTGCATAAAGAAAATAGGTGGAAACTGTTACTGTAGCTTAGCTCTTCCAAACGTAAATCAGCCCACCAGCACCTTTAAAAGCTAACTAATTAATATGGTACATTTTATCTATTATGTTTACTCGGTACAAAACCAAAGTATAAAGAAAAATGTTTTACTGGTTATTAGTGAGTTTTTTGGACATAGCCAGGTTAAGATAAACTAATCTTCTCTATAGAACAGACAGATATGCCAGAGGTATCATTTTCCTAATCTTAATCCCAGTAACACAACAAACTGATGTATTTCTGAGTACAGGCATTGTAAAAAACACATGCTTACCTACAATCTACTGCATATGATCAAAAACTTTAGAAATTCTTTCTTTCGACTTGGTGACTTTCTTTATTGTACATTAGCTAAATGATAATGTCAAAATAACCTGTTTTGCTCTTAAATAAACAGATAACACAAACAGCAGTATGGAACATAGCACTTATGTTTAGAATGCAAACATACACGAGATCCCTCCCTCCTTTACTTTGTTCCTCACCTAAACAGACTCTTTACAGATACTGTATCTTCATGCTAAATTAAAGTGTGAGACCTTCTTAATACAGTACGTTGTTTTTACTTACTGATGCTGTCAAGAACTAGCTAAGTGTAAGTTGATTTACAGTACATGTAATACAGTGAATGTGGCTCCACTGTAGCTTGTTCTGTGCTCTCTAGTTTTCTTTCATCCTGTTTAATTATGGCAGCATTCACAGTAAATGTCCTACAACTGAAGAATTAACCCAGATCTGTTATTTAAACCTGGCTACATATACAGCAAATTCCTTTTGCATTTGTTATTTGTTCCATTGCCAGAGAAGAGATTTCCCACAGAGTTCTTGTACTGTTCACAGAAGAGCTGGCTGGTGTTCACTGGACCCACACACGCAGCTGCATATCTGTACACAGCCCTGCATGTTTTCTTGGTAAACATCCACCAATTTCATGCTGCCTCCAATGAGCGGCACTGCCAGAAGGATTATTTCACAAACAGTAAAGTGCAGCCTCGAGGGAGGCACTCCACCTTGCTGTTCCATTTGTACACCTTTCTATCTCCCCCACAAGAAAACATGCTCCTTTGTTCTCCTGTCATAACATGTTCACTAGAGTAGACTGTCTTATCCCTGCAACCAGTAGCACCCTCTACTTAGACAACATTCCCTTTGTAGTTTACAGTGACATTGACTTACAAGGCTGTGTATTTCATATGCTTTACTTTTCCACATGACATACAGAGAAAATTTGAAATATTATTTTTGTGACTGTTCTTTTTCTTCCAGATAAGGGATGATAATAAGCGCCAACATCCCTGCCTTGTGGATTTCTGCAAGCTGCCAGAAACTGAAAAGAACTACAACCTGCAGATGTCAACAGAAACTCTCAAGTATGTTGAGCATTATGGGTTGATTTTTTCCACAGCCCTTACTTTTGATTATGAAGAGAAGAAAAAAAACAGCATGGGAAGGAGCCAAGCACAGAAGCAGGCATTTTCATTAAAGACAAGAAAAACTAGATGCTTTTTGTTTGTTAGTTTGGTTTAAACTATTGTTTATGAGAATGAATTAAAAGCATCACAAACATGACTGGAGGTATATATTAAACTAAGTTAAGGCTAGTTCAGTCATTATTGTTAACCAGTGAGTACTAACCTAACCTTTACCAGTCATAAGATTATTTTGATATGCAAGTTTGAGTGTTACTCACTCAGTGTTTTGCTTCCCCACAACCTTGTAGAGGTTTCGTGAAGACCCACCTGAACCTGTAGCTGTAGAACAAAATGACAAACTTTTTGAAAGATACAGTACATTTTCTTATTGCAATGAATGCGCTCATGTCTGTGTTCAGGTAAGATCATCACTTGAAATTTAGAAAAATGATTCCAGTTTTCCACTTCCAGTGATTCCAGTGCTCTACCCAACATTTAGTTCTGCTCATAAAAGTCCCAGTGGGGACTGTAACAAGGGGCCTCTACATGAATGCTCTTCATAAATTATAAGTTATAAAGGAAAACGTTGAAGGTTGCAGTAATTCATCTTGATCTGCTGCAGTGGCGACACATCTGGGGGACACCGATGAGTTCCTGAGCACTATTAAACTCATTTATACTGTCACTTTGTCCTCAATGTGTGAGGAAAATCTGTCAGTCATTTTATACTCAGTGCATTCCTCTGGATATTCTTTAGCCTTTTGTCTTGACAGATTAGGACATTTAACTTATCACTGCTCCTTTTGAACACTCCCAACCCATAATTTGCTACTGCTGCATTTACATATACTGCCAAATCAAAGGTAATGCCAAATTGTGGATTAAACACAATCTTCACAGTATGTGTTGTTTCCCCCCACAGGACCCTGCTGGCATTGGGCTGCTGTGTAGTTCACACAAATCCAAATGCTGAGGACTCCCTCAAAAAGTTAAAACTCCCTAAAAAGTAAGTGTGTATCCTCATATTTGCCTAAACATACAGTAGCCCAGTTCAGAATGTTTGTTAGAAAGCTGTCAGTAATTGGAGATTATAATTGTACTAACAATTAAGAAAAGACAGTACCTGTGAAAGATTTATCCAACATAGATTAATCTAGGTCTCTCTATAATAAAGGTGAAGATGGAATAGTAAATCAAAAGGTGTATAAACCCAGTCTGTGATCATCAAAAAATGCCCAGCATTGTGAGGAAAATAAAAAAGTTATTTCCTGTTAGCAGACTGTAGGTACCACCCTAAAAATTTATATCAGATTATAAATGTGGGTGAACTAGTTCTAGTGGACATACTATTTATTACACCCATAACTATGTTTTAATTCTCTTTTCTTTTTCTGAAGCTACATGATGTGCAATGGTTATAAGCCATCTCCTCTGGACCTGTCAGATGTAAAACTAACCCCAGGTCAGGAGATGCTGGTTGACAAACTGGCAGAGAATGCACACAACATTTGGGCAAAGGACCGCATTAAACAGGGCTGGACTTACGGCATACAGCAGGTACAGTGAATATGTTCATGTATGGTATGTTGGGACCAAAACAAACTTGTTATTTCAGGGGGGTAAAAATCACATTAAAAGCACCCATTAGGTTTTTAGTCATAATATTTGTTAGAAAAGCTTTATTTTAAATGTAGTTAAGGGAAATTCTTTCCCTGATATTTGCAAAAACAGACCCAAGTTTTCCTTCTGCCTTCTGTCTCTAGCGCTGCAACTTTATGTGCTCACTTTTTCCTTCTCCTATAACTTCTATACAATCTATACTTGCCAGTGTGCATTCAGACAGTTTTAGTTTGATATTTCCAACCTGTAAGTCACTATTCAATACAGAGTAAGATATTCTGTAGTAAAGGGCAACAAGCCCCAGAGCATATTTTACAGAATACACTGCATACACATCATTCCTGATCATCTAGAGAATGAAGAAATGTTAAAATTGCGTATAAAGATTTTGGTACTGTTGACATGAAGTTGGACCATTGACTTCACTGTACAATGAAGAACGTGTCATCCCCATTTTATGCTTTTCATTCAATTTACAGCATAGATGAAAAAAATTACGTGATGCATCTTGCAAAAGATCTTAATTGATTAACCTTAATTAAACTTAACTGACATTACATTGTGAGCTGACATTTGTCCATTTCTTCATTACAGTTTGTTGATCACGTGTCGTAGTGGACAACATGAGCCCAGTTCACTGAGCAGTACTTTGGAAAAATACCACAAGGTTTTAATTTCAGCTCTGTAGTAATGGGAAAGCTGCTATGCCAGACCAAACAAACAGGCTGCAATCTTAATAAGCAAAGTACAATTTTAATTTAAGCCCCACAAATCTGCTTAACTGGTATTAATATGATGCCTCCATGGTTGCACCTCAGTCCCTATTGGGAGGACTGTGATGGGAAATGGCAGAGGAAAAATAGAGGAAAGTGATGAGCAGCAGTAGCCCAGTGGTAATAAATAGCCAAATACCTTCTCAATTACTGGGATATTTACAGTTGTGCGACTTGGCTGGCTCTCTTGAGCTGGTCTACAGTAGATCATATTAGCAGGAATAGTTGGGTTTGCTGCATTTTTCTCTGATTGTCTCCTGTCCCTCCAGGACCTGAGGAGTAAACGTAACCCTCGCCTGGTTCCCTATGTTCTGCTGGATGAGCGGACCAAGAAGTCCAACAGGGACAGCCTGCGGGAGGCTATCCGTACTCTGATTGGATATGGTTACAACATTGAGCCCTCAGACCAGGAAGGTGGTGAGTATGACTCATAAATGTATGCCTTTCAAAATGCAAAGATGTTCAAGTAAGAACAGCACATGATTAAATGATTGTTACAAAGAACAGGGAAAACATTGTGTCCTGACAAGTGTGACTTAATTTCCTAGTCCAGATGAAAGATTTTGCCTCCTACTCTTTTTCAGTCTACAGTAAAAAAAAAAAGAGCATGAGTGTGAAATTATTGCCTTTAACTACACCATATGGTTTTTGCAATTAATAGTTCTATAACTGACATCTGTACTTGTTGGAGGGGATTCTGGTGGTTTTGAAGCAGCAGTTTAAAGCTCAATGCTGTCCCTTCCACCCAGTAGGACAAGTGGTTGAGCGGCTCAGCATTGACAAGATCCGCTTCTTCAGAGTAGAGAAGACATATGCTGTAAAGACCGGAAGATGGTACTTTGAATTTGAGGCTGTGACGGGAGGAGACATGAGAGTGGGCTGGGCCAGACCTGGATGTAAACCAGACGTGGAGCTTGGCACAGATGAACTTGCATTTGTCTTTGACGGATACAGAGTAAGCTGTCAATCAAACCTAAATAATGTCTAAATATTCATTTATATCGCATTACACTGCAGACAAAGGGAGATATTTAAGGTTTTGTGGCTCATTTTCTGGTGCTAAACAGTGAAATTCCCTGTGTTCATATTTGTTAAGAAGTCCCAGTAGGCTTTTGTAGTGGAGAAACAGAAATGCAACACCGTAGCAATCTGCATGTTAGGTCTTATGCAATATGTATTTAAGTGAGGACAGAATGAAAAATGCAATAAAAATATCCTTAGCATCTGATTTACTACCACTGTGACAGAGGGAACTGCTGCTGATATTTCAGGTCAGGAAAAAGCAGGTGTAAAATTTGCGACACTTCTCTCAGCTTGGCAGCTGTCAGTCATATGAGGTCTCTTCGGAGTTAACATGTTTAAGGAGGAAGAGGGTATGTAAATTGCATTGCTTCCCAGAGGAGAATGTGAAGGACTTGTAAAGGCTTTCAAGTCAATCCATGCTCAATTACTGAATGAAATAACAGATGCTCTGACTGGAAGGAGACTACATGACTGCTCGTCTGAAATGTATTTGTTGATTTCTTCAACCATTTTAAGGTTTGGTCACTGTAAAAGTAGACCTGCTTATACGCTCTTTCTCAATCCGCACGTGCACAATGGCCTTCAGGCAGCAGATCTGAAGTGGGGATGTATTCAAATTAACACAGTTGCAATTGTGCTCATTTACATCATCAGTATTGGTAAATAGCCACAAAATTAAAAAAAATCGCAGTATTGCAGTATTTTCCAGGCCTAATGGTAAATTGCGACAGATTTAGTAAATATCCCCCAAAGACTTTATACTGTGAAGTCAATAATGTACACTTCTACATAATTCTGCAGGGGGTCATATTCTTTATATTGTCAAATTGCCTTGTCTTATTCTTTTATTTAAATGCTTCAGGAAACAGATCAGCCTGAAATGAATGGACTGCTTTGGAACAATTGAGATTAAATAGCATTTATTGATGGGAATATGTTTTGACATTTCTGTAGCCTGCATGTATAATCTGCTTCTGAATGTCATTTGTGTGCATAGGGCCACTGTCTGAACATGGGTGGCTGTTTGTTTGGTCGCTGCTGGCACACTGGGGACGTGGTGGGTTGTATGATCAACATGGAGGACAAGTCCATGATCTTCACGCTTAATGGAGAGATTCTCATCACTACCAAGGGCTCTGAACTCTGCTTCACTGACTTTGAAACTCGCGATGGTGAGAAATTTTGTGTGTATGGTTACAGAGCCAGTTTTTCAAGCGCAAGATGTCAGACTGATGAGGTGACTGTAGAAAGAGTTGATGGTTGTATGTTCTCGACATCCTCAGTCATCTATAAATTAAGCCCTTATATGCAGAGCAGGGGAACTAACTTACTGTAGAATGCATAAAATACCTGTATAATGTGGTTCCTTAATAAAATAAAATCACCTTTATTTAATGCAGCACGTGTAAATGGCCTTTTTGCAAAAACTGGATTGATTTTCCTCCTCTACTGCTGTGTGTGTTGTCTTCTCTCCTCTTCACTCTCCCTCCTTTACTTCCTCTGGCTGCCGTTCAGGGTTCATTCCAGTATGTAGTCTTGGCTTGTCTCAGGTGGGCCGCATGAATCTGGGAAAAGATGCTAGCACCTTCAAGTACTACACCATGTGTGGCCTTCAGGAAGGTTTTGAACCCTTTGCTGTCAACATGAACAGAGAGGTCACCATGTGGTTCAGCAAGCGTCTGCCTACTTTTGTCAATGTGCCAAAGGACCACAACCACATAGCAGTAAGTACAAAGGCAGTCACATAATTTCTGGTAAAACTCAGAAATTGGTCAGGAGATGAATTCAAAGATTTTCTTCCTGTTTGCAGGTAACTAGGATCGATGGCACCATTGATAGCCCACCATGCCTTAAAGTGACCCACAAGACGTTTGGCACCCAGAACAGTAACGCCGACATGGTGTTTTGCCGTCTCAGCATGCCAGTAGAGTTCCACTCTCACTTTAAGCTCACTCCTGTTGCGGACATGAATGGAGTACATGAGGAAGATACCCTTAAAGTCAAACACAGGTATTCACCTTCCTAATAGAGTGCAACTCTTGACTGCTACTTAGCATCACACCTATTGTGATTCTTTGTTGATCTAAAATCACTGACAGTCACTACATCAAGTCTGTCATTCAAGTTCAGTTTCAGTTAGTTCTGCAAATATCTGTGGTGGTGAAATCTTCTGATAAATCACAAAGATAATAATACACAAAGAACAATAAAACTCTGGACCATACCGTATGCTAATGCTAGGAATGCATACACTTCTGCCCCTCCCCCTCTGAGCACAGAATGCCCTGTCTATGATTTGAGTGAGAGTGACTTTCTCTTAAATGGTTGTACTGTCTTGTTTTTTGGGTATTCTCGAATAGTTTTTTTTAAGATTTTTGATTTGTTTTTAAGAGATCCTTGTGGTGTTTGCTGTTTTGAAATGTGTATACTGTCTTTTTTGGGTATTATCAATTTTTTTTTAAGACGCGCTGCACGGGGCGGCAGCGAGTTCCAGTAGCTCTGTCCTCTTTTGTGTTTTTTTTTCTTTCCGTGCTTTCTGAATTTGTCTATCAAGATCAGTGTGTGGTATCTGTTCTTATGGTGTCTTGTTGCTTGCTCTCTGTTGTTTTTGTCCCTTACTGCTGCTGGAACACTGGAAGTTCCCCACTGTGGGATCAATAAAGTTCTACCCTAACTCCTTAATTGAAGACCAAAACTGTACTAATGTCCATAAACCGTTTTGTACTACATGTAAATAAGCACCTGTTGAATGTGATTTCTGATAGATATCCACTGAGATCTGTGAGGCACAGTGAGGAAAGTAGACGACTGGACTACAGCAGCATCACTACGGTATTGAACCATATATATTTTTTAATGGAGTTCTGTTCCAACTGTTGGACTTAACCGTCCTGCATGTTCGTTTCTGGGGAGGAGTCAAAGTCAGAACAACCTTTAAGATATTTTTATTACAATGTTCAAGAAAAGCAATACAGAGCTCTGGGTTCCGTCTATCTGAAGCCCTATCCACACTACAGAAGTATGGTTCGCAGCCTCTTCGGGAAGCCGGAACCCCTAATCTCCTCACCCCAGAGAATTTATAATACAATCATAAATATGCAAAATGTCGGTTGATCTGACGTCATCCGTGTTGTCCTTCATCCTCGTTCCTTGGTTGGTTTGTTGACCTTGTTCTGACCCCTCACTGGTGTTGCTCTTGTTGTCAGGCAGATTTTGATCTGTGAAATTCTAAGAACAACATCCTGACCTTTCTATGCCCTAAGCACATAGGCAGTTTTAGGGACAGCACCTCTTGCTCATGTCTCATCTACCCTTGTGACAGGCAGCGTTGCTATGCAACCTGGCCTTGTTCCTGTTTGTGGTTTCCTGTCTGATTACTTACAGCCTACACCTGTTCTGTTATTGTCAGCTCCAAGTCTCCTGCACTCTTAAAGACAAATTAAATGGTTAACTGAAAGGCAATTATAAAGCATATGATACTAAAATAAACATGTAGATATATTTGCTAATGCAGATTATAATGTTAATTTTATAAGGCTAAGCATTTCCTATAATGTTGATAAATGTTGATAATATAAAACTTATACCCACTCACAACTCTCTTGCAGACAGTTTAGTCATCTCAGTCTGCATCTGCGCTTGCTTCCTGTTGATCTGAGTCCCTGCACTTTGACACATACTCACATACAGCATTTCAAGTCCACAGGTCATGCCATTACAAAGGTCAAGCAGATTAAACTATCTTTTAAGCAGTTTTGCAAATACATAACATAGCACTATATTATTTTATCAAGAATTTCTTTCTACACAACATAAACAGTACTGACTGACTCTGATGTGTCCTACAGTATTATCACTCAGTGAGGGTCTTTGCTGGTCAAGACCCTGCCAGTGTGTGGGTTGGATGGGTTACCCCCGACTACCATTACTATAACAACAATTTCAACCTGAGCAAGAACCGAACAGTGACTGTGACCCTGGGTGACGAGCGAGGACGAGTCCATGAGAGGTACAATTTCTAGAAAATCTTTGCAAAGAATACATTATTCTGTATTTAGCTACTCTTGCCACTTATATATTTTAGCAATACAAATGTTTGTCAAGACAAGAAGAATGACTGATATTTGCCCTCTGCTAGTGTGAGGAGGAGTAACTGCTACCTGGTATGGGGTGGTGATGTGACCAGCACTGCTCACACCTCCACTCGCAGCAATGTGGACCTGGAGATTGGCTGTCTAATAGACTTGGCCACCGGCCTGGTGGCATTCATGGCCAACGGCAAAGAGATATCAACACACTACCAGGTACTGAGTGCATATATTGTGAAAACTAAAGGAATAATCCAGGCCAAATCTGACTGTATGTTTCATTAATTGAATATAAATTGAATATACAGTATAGTAGCTAACAATTGTACAATAAGACAAGAGCAGCAAATTACAATGTTTTATAAGGTACCAGCTGTGTTTATTAAATTAGATACAGTGTGCAATGTTGTAAATGTGATCATTTCTGTTCATTATAAATCCACAGTAATAATTGACTTGCAGAGCAAAGGAATGACTCATTATAGCTTGAGGAATTAGACCTCCAATAACTGTATTTCAGAGAATACTGTTGAAGATCTTGACTTTATTTCAGGGTGTTGAAACTTTTTCCCTCGGTACTTTTCAGCCCGCTTTTTTCACGCTGAGTCGGGTGGACACAGGTTGGCCTCAATTTCCAGCTGTTGCTAACAGCAGGGAGTAATCGTGCTAGCTTGGCTTAAGCCACAGAGGGAGCATCCTTACACATTCAGCATTCACTTTTCATCCATAATTTCATTGCGGCAAGATTTGAAAATAGAGTCTTTCACTTGGTCTTTTGATGAGGGGTTAAAATAATGCCTAGCACTGAAGGCTCCATGTTGCAAGCTGGCAACACCACACCAACACTATGAGTTATGTGTTGCTTCTCAGCAGCTCTTACCGCTCCCACGTGATTGAGATGCGGAAGATAAACAATGCATTTTACAGTGCACTGGAAACAAAACCGCACTGTCTCAGAAGCAGCTCAATATACCTCCCACATGCACACCTCAGCTTGGCAGGAGAGGTCAAATAAAGGCCATATGTAAAGACTTGCTGAAATCTTAATGTACAGGGTCTGCCATATTGCTATTAGGCTTTCTATTTGTCTTCTGTCTTTGTATCTTTTTCCAAAGCAGTAACGTCTGTACTGTTGCATTTCACATTTAGAGTTTGCCAGTTCAGATGTCCTCTGAGAGCTAAATCTTTAAAAACCATTCGAGGGTTACAGTATAATCTTCTTATGTTCTCTCTCACTCAAATTCTATGAGGCTTCACCCAGCACTGAGTCATTCCACCAGTTGACACTCTCAAATCATCATGCACAGTCAAACAAACAGACACACACCAAGTGGCAGAGTTTCATGATGAATAATTAAGCTGCTTTTGACAGGTTATGCTCTCTCATTCCTTCAAGCTTTTGTTGCCTACTTCATGTTTGTACCTTTAATAAATGTTTTTTTCTGGTCCAGGTGGAACCAAACACCAAACTCTTTCCTGCCGTGTTTGTGCGACCCACCAGCCCAAACCTCTTCCAGTTCGAGTTGGCTAAAATAAAGGTAGACAACAATCTTGTTACATGATGTCTGGAATTTCACATAAAAGGAAATAGCAAGAAGCAAAAACTGCACAAGCACACACAGTATTGTTAGAAATAAACCCAATTCTTTTGTTGGAAGCACGAGAAGTGAAGACAGGAGAGGACAGAAAGTTTACTGGAAGTCTGAGCACAGGTAAAGCCATACAGCACTGGGATCAGAGAGACAATGCTCCTGCAGGGATTCCATTCTCTGAACCATGAGTTATGTTTTTACAATGCATTTATCTGGCTGGGCTAGGCCCACCCTAAACAAAGGTACAACAATTCACACTTTGTAATCCTATTGGCCATTTGGTCAACCCCTGCCTGCACTTACTTGCTGATATGTGATCTAGACCGGGTGTGTGTTTCAGGTGGCAGCTTGATCTTGATCAATGAGCCCTGAACAATGGGTGGCCTGAGTTGCAGGCCCCCTGTGTGTGTGATGCTAATAAGTATGCTGAACTGGCCAGGTGGTCATCTTAGGTTGTGGGCCCCCTGGCTCTGCAGGACACCCCAAGACAAAGCAGTACTTGGGATATGCTAAGTGGGTCCAGGTGTGGGGGTAAAACAGGCCAACAGGTCTTGTTAAAATGTAAATAGGCTGTCTGGTTACTAGGAGATGCTGACATCCTGCCTCAACAGAAGTTACAACATTCATAGTAAGCAGATTCTACTTCATTATCACTTGGTTCTCATCAAAACAATTGTAAGATATATAAGCAAGGAAAACAAATGTATTAAAAATAACCAAAGCTCAGTAGTTCTGGACAATCATCAATACAACTGTAATATGTATAAACAAGGAAAATAAAGGTATGAAAAGTAACTAAGAGAAAATGAAGAACTGAAAAGTAACTAAAGGAAACTAGATTTATGAAAAGTAACTAAAGGGAACTAAAGGTATGAGAAGTAACTAAAGCTTATAAAGTAACTAGAGCCTATTTTGATTTTATCATGTCAATCAAAAAACCAGTGGAGAATTGTAAACTGTATTGGAGGACCGACCTGAATGTCAGAGACAAATCGGTCATCCAACCAGAGGGAGCATAAGGCTTACTTTTGGAATTTCAGTGTAATGTAAACATGTGTTCACTACTAGCATACTACACTGTGTTGCCAAAAGCATCTGTCCACCTGCCTTCTCATGCAAAGGAGCATGATTCACCCATAGGGTCCACATTGGTGCTGGCCCACTCCTCTGGGGTGGTTGTCCATGGAATCCAGGAATGGAGACTGTTCAAATGTCTTGGTATGTTGAAACCTCAAGAGTCCTTTTCACTGGATCAAAGAGACCAAGCACAGTTTCCGAGAGGCAATTTCACCTCATGAGCTGATGCTCTGTATCGTACTCGGTGGTGTAGGTGTGGATGTGGCAGTTCAACCATGGAGCCCTCTTTCAGGGAGCTCTCCATGTCCTGGGGTAGGGCCACTCTGCAGGTCACATGAAGTGTCAGGCCTAGATTCGCTGCACCGGTGGAGTTTGTTGAGATCCTGAGAGCAACTGATCCTTTCACAACTGGCTGTAGAAGCTGGATACATGCCTGGGTGGTTGATTGCATGCACCCGTAGCTACTATGGAAGAGAGTGGGGCACCTGAGTTCAATAATTTGGAGGGGTGGATGAACAACTCTGGCAGCACAGTGCACGTCAGCGGCTACATGCAAACAGATTTTCATTTTAAGTACATCAGGAAGCCTTCTTCATTTCACAAACAACTGGAAGAAATAAGCAGAATGAATAACACAAAAATGTAAAGATACAAGTAAAGCAATCCTCATAAAAATGGTGTTTCAGACAAACCATCCCAATATTAAATGATCATTTAATATTACAATTATTCTGAATAGAGTAGTATTTAAGTAGCATGGTCATCCTCTCGCCTTCTCCTGCTCTAACCTAGCTTTTTATCTGCTCGCACTTACACAGCCCTCCGTGGCCTGAGCCATGAAGACGCGGTCCCATGCCAGCTACCCACACACCTTCTTCCGAGCATTGTCTAAACTGTCCAGTACATGAACTTCTAGGTCGCATTGACCTAGCGCACATTTCCTTTTTCTAAACCTGAAAAGAGCACACGAACAGTTCACATAAGGCTGCAGCTACAGTATATCCATTCCCTATCTGAGGAGGAAGTCACTCAGGATGTTGACCCATATGTTAAAAAAGGGGGACACAGCCCAAGATATTCTTGCCTGCACCAGAAACAGATCAAGCTTCTGTACACACTTAGCTCAGCCTTACATCCTTTACACAACTATTACAAATAATATCTAAATATGGACTACATACTGTTCTATTACATATTACCTCTGGAACCTTGTTTATTTTCAACCACTACATTGGAAAAATAAAATGCAAAACAATACATAAATTCAAGACAATCAATAAAAAATGGAAAAGAACAAATAAGGCAAACAATTGAAAATGGAAAATCAATCAACAGTAAGGTCATCCTAATGATCAAAGCATAAATCGTTCATATCTTTTTTTTTTCAATGCAAAATGGAAAAAATGTATATGCAAAACAATAAATACAAAAATGGGAAATTAATAAGCCAAGCAATCGACAGTAAGTTCATCCTAATTAACCCGAGTATAAATCATTCATATCATGTCCTACAATAGTAATCTAATCCACATCTTTATTTACTGTGAACCACCGGGAAAGAAAAGATTCGAACCCTGTTGCTATTTAATTTTTAGCTTTGATCTCATGCCCCAATTCCATCTATGTACCCTCTGTTATTAGCCATTCCTCTGGGGCCTGCCTTCTCTCCGGGTCCTGCAATGTAGGTGGGATGCAGATAACAGCTTTCCCCTAGCTCCTTGTCCTCTCTCAAGGAGGCATGTGAAGGGCATCAGCAGCTGCACCAGGGGAGCAGGGGGGGGACAGTTTGGTTCACAAACCGGGTGGCAGAATAGTGATGTTGAAGGTTTCCTTGCACCAGGCCAGCGGCAGGGAGGGGGCGGCAACAGAGCGCACATAGCAGGTATAATTTTCAGGATATCAGCTGCTAATGGAGGAACGTATCTTTGTCTCACCGGTGGAAACAGTAAAGAGAGATTAACATTGTTCAATGTTAGAGAAAAAGACTTATCATGCCCTTATGGTATACACGGCAATCCTGTAGTCTGCCAATTCTTTCAACTGACTGGGGGGCTGTTTCTAATTGTAGTCCCACAGTAGAACAAATACAAACAATATAATTGCTAACATTGCTTTGCCTTGCAGTATCAAATCAAGTCAAATCAAATTTGTGTATATAGCACTTTAAAAACATTCAGCTGACCAAAGTACCTTACATAGCAGAATAGAATCACAATAGATGACTAAAACAGAGTAATTAAGATCAGCCCAAAAATAAAAATAAAAGCACAATATCACAGATACACAGTTAATATATGTTCAACAGCTTAAACCCAAAAGGAATTAAAAGGAATGCATCTGTTTTTAATAAGTCAAGCCAAATAAATATGTTTTAAGCAATAATTTAAAAGTACTGAGGTCAGTAGCTGCCCTACCATTAGAAGGTAGACTGTTCCACAATTTAGGGGCTGCAACAATAAAAGCACGGTCACCCCAGCGTTTATATCTGGCTCTAGGAACTTCTAAAAATACTGACTTGAAGATCTGAGGGACCTTGTAGGTTTGTGCTAATGCACTACGTCACTGAGGTATCATTTTATCAAGAATTTCTTTCTACAGGTGTCACCAGCTTACAGTCGAATGGATCTTTGTTCAAACCTTTCACTTTTGACAACCCATCCCAATTCTAAGGTCATTACATCCTTATATTCTTTTTTTTCTATTAGAGATGCATTAATACTTTGACAACTACCTAAGGGAAGATGTAACATTTGTTTCTCAGCTGGTTTCCTGACCCTTCTCTACCTGTCCCTGCATATTTTATATCACACCCTATGCACCCATCGACCGATGGTTTCTTCATTGAGTTTGAGAAGACTCTCCCCTATTGGAAAAAGTCCCCTGTGTAGTCAGGCTCATTGCCTTAGGGAGCTGCGGTGTGTAGCCAACTGTCCCTGGCCTGTGTTATGAGACTAAGGGTGTTCAGCCTCTTCATCTGGACACTGGATAGCTTTTAATTGTGAAATAATGTGAGGTCTGCCATACATTAATTCAAAAGGTCAGTGCTGTGGGAATTACAAACATGTGCAGGAGTACTAATGGTAGACATTCTATTCTTTCCAATTTCTTCCCCTGTTTTCCTCAATTATGCTTTAAGAGTGCCATTCTGTCTTCCTACTAACCTTGCAGGTTGTGGATGATATGCATGTTTCAGGTCTATGTGTAAAGTTTTGAACTAACAATGACATTGCACAGTGTACAACTTGGGTTCCATTGTCACTATATAAGAGAGAGAAAGGATATACCACCTTTCATCAAACTTAATTTGACAGGTGGCCCCGCCCCCTTTGTCCATTTTTCAGCCAATCAGAATTTCAGTCCTTAGTCCCGCCTTCCGGTTTCCGGTCCACGTGGTCACCACGTGGCCCCCAAGTGGCCTCCACATGC
>NW_018128280.1:149406-150548 GCF_001952655.1 Monopterus albus | reverse complement strand
TTACATGTCTCACATGTTGCAACAAAGTACTTGGTGATATCCCTCAAATGTGGATGCCACCAGTTTTGAGAGATCAGACCATTCATCTTGGAGCTTGCACAGTGTCCTCTGCTGTGTGCCTCTTGACACAGCAGACTCAATAGTCCTGCCGGGGCTACTATTTTACCTTCGTGGTTTCTCCACGGTCCGGTCTGATCCTTAGACGCCCCTCTTGCTTTTCAGTAGGAGCTTTATTCTGTATTTCCCTTATGGTCTGCAAACTCAACTCTGTCTCACAAACATGACCACTCTTCTGCAGGGTCTTGACTAATCTGTTTAGCTCCTTGAGCTGGACCTTCTGGGTCCTGAATGCCTGTCTTAGGCTTCTTACACTCTGACCCCTTAGGCCTTGGATCCCTTTCATAACTGAGCTCTCAAAGCTCTGACCCCGTAGGTCTGGAATCTCTTTCATAGCTCCCTGAGCTATCTGATAACCTGCTGCTACCTTGGCAGCCAGATCTGCAGCATTATTACCTCTGTTTATCAGTCTTTGTTCTCTGATGTCCTTTGCACTTGATAACTGCCACCTGCTTTGGTAGCAACAACGCTTGAGCTAGTTCCAGTAACTGCTGCAAGTGTTTTACTGGACCGCCAGTTGAAGTCACAAAACCTTTTCTCCTCCAGTGGCACAAGTCTACATGTACTGCCTGTACTGCGTATGCAGAATCTGTGTAGATATTTACAACTTTGCCTTTTGACAACTGACACGCCTTTATCAGAGCAATTAGCTCAGCTATCTGGGCTGAACTTGGCTGTGGGATCACATCAGCTTGCAATGTTCTTAAGCCAGCCATTGTGTCCTCGACCACAGCGTATGAAGCGACTAGATTGCCAGTGGCAGTCTGATGACTGAGACCATCACAGTACAATGTTACCTCTGCATTAGGTAACGGTTCCTTATGCAGGTTCTCATGCAGTCTCATCTCTGTGTCTGTTTTGCTCACACAATCATGATCTTGCTCAGTGACCATCTGTGTATCCATATTTGTTCCCTCACTTGTAAACTGTATGTGAGCCTGGTTCAACAGCTGTTGTAAGTTCTGGGTCTGATGTGCAGACAATATGAAAGCTTTGGAATCCAGAAATGCCCTGACACCATGTGT
>NW_018128280.1:145324-148176 GCF_001952655.1 Monopterus albus | reverse complement strand
CTCTGAGTTTGAATATCTCTTCCAGCCTGTCAGCAGCAGCAGCGAAGAGGAGGGAGAGTGGGAGGAAGACGGCAGCCAGAGCAGCGGTGGCAGCACCCCGGAGCCGCAGGTGGAAGATGAGACTAGCCAGAGCAGCGCCAGTACCACCAGCCCTAGCAAGGAGTTGGAAGGCGAGACTAGCCAGAGCAGTGCTGACAGTAGCCCAGAGCAGGAGGTGCACGAGACCAGCCAGACTACCACCAGCCCTAGCAAGGAGAGAAAAGGGTCTCCTGAACAGACCACCGTAACACCGATGGACCTCGACACACCCAGCGAGGAGCCGCAAATCGGGTGTAACGAGGAGAGCAGCACCAGTAACACCCAGAGCGATGAGATTGAGGAAATGGTTCTTTCTCCTCAACAACCTAGCACTGATCTCGACACGATCTGTGAGGAGGAGCCTGAAGGGCAAACTAACGACCAGCTGGACGGGGCTATGCTCAGACTGTTTTCTGACATTGTAAAGTGCCTTGTCACCCGCATCCTGCACGCTGCAATCAGAGACCACAACGAATATTTGTGTTATGGCTGCAAGATCTCTCACGGAAGCCAGAAGCAGCACACGTGCTTATTTGGCATCCTAGATAATTTTTTAAGCAAGCATTATGACGATCTGGAGAAACGGGTCTTGACAGACCGTTTTCTGGTTGCAACATCACACCTCCTGGATAAATGCAGCATCCGTGTGTCTGAGGAAAAGATCAGAGACGCTGCAGAATGTATTCTACTGGGGCTAAGAGGTTCTGAGAATTTGGAGAAAACCTCTAGCGACGTGGTCCCTAACTGGGTGGGAGATTCTGTTTTAAAAATAACATATTTGCAAGAGGCTGAGAAGCTATGGGCTGGCGAGGAATGGGATGGTCTGGAGGTATAGAATAAGAGCAGATGATTCCGCCATCTGCATGGTTTTATTAAATGTTTAATTTCCTTATAACAAGTGTTGTGTGTAATGTTTTTAATTTCATTATAACTAGTGTTTTAAAACATTTGTTGGGGTTAGAGGAGTAATAACCGATGTTTATCTACATATTATCCTTTTTTGCTGTGTGAAATGTTTAATTTCCTTTTTTAAAAAACCATGTAACGGAATGCTGTGTGTTAAATAAAGTTTCATCCTTTTTAAAAAAACCTCTCATCTTTGAATGAAAATACACACGCTTATATAGTAAGGTGTAAAAGAGAAGAACGGGTCAGAGAATAAGATTATGCTGAAGGTAAAACATGGCTCCTAAACTTGAGACTTTAATGAAAAAAATAGATTATGATTCTGGTCACCCACCTAAACTTGAGACTTTAATGAAAAAAATGTATTATGATCCTGGTCACCCAGGATCTTACGGGGGTGTGCAGGCTTTACATAGGGGCTTAGAACAGACCACACTTTGCATAAACCTGTAAGGATTTGTTTCCCGAGAAACAGGGTGTTTGTCTCTAGACCGCTCAAACAATTTCAAGCGGATCTCTGCGACATGCAGGCTGTCTCCTCGTTTAATAACGGATATAGATTTCTGCTCACTGTAATAGATGTGTTCTCAAAGAAAGCACATGTTAGAGCAATTAAAAATAAATCAGGAAAAGAAGTGACAGAGGCTTTTGCTTCGATCCTAGCGGAGAGCGGTGTTCCCAAGCTGCTGCAACCTGATCTAGGAACGGAATTTTACAACAAGCTGTTTAAGACTCTCCTGAAAAAACATGATATAGAGCACTTTAGCACAGCCAGTGAAGTTAAAGCCTCGGTGATTGAGCGGTACAACAAAACCTTGAAACAGAAAATATACAGATACTTTACAGCTAAAAACACCCTCAGATATGTGGATGTGCCCGCAGCAAATTGTACAAAGTTATAATAACTTTTATCATTCCAGCATTAAAATGGCACCAGCTCATGTTACCTCTGAAAATGCCCTGACTGTTTTTCAGAATCTTTATGGCTCGTTCCCTCTTTGTTTTAAAACAAAGTTAAAGATGAATTTTAAAGTTGGAGATGTGGTCAGGATCTTTAAATTAAGGGGGGGTTTTGATAAAAAATACACGCAGGGATACAGCGACGAGCTATTTAAAATAACTGCGTGCGTTCCTAGGATACCGCCTGTCTACAGGCTTTGTGATTACGATAACGAACCAGTGCAAGGATCCTTTTATGAAGCGGAACTGCAGAAAGTTATAATTTCCAAAGACAAAACATTTCATGTGGAAAAGATTTTGAGTAAACGCACGATAGAGAGGGTCCTGCATGTATTGGTTAAATGGAAAAACTGGCCCGATAAGTTTAACAGTTATGTGAAAGCATCGGACATGGTAAGCGTGTGAAACATAGATAGTTTTTATATCACTTTGCCTTCAAATGCCAGTGCAGCTGTGTTTAAAGATAACTCGGCCTCTCAATTTCGCACAGATCTAGCGCCCCTTAGATTTAAAAGGGGAATGGGAGGTTGCTCTGACAGATTTTTGTTATCCAAATACATGGCTGAACATACCCCAGGGAGGAGACCATTATTATTGGCAAGACACATGGCAACACGGCGTGCCAGAGCGGCCAGAGATTCTTCTCCCTGCTGATGAAAAAAAATACAAAGTACACCACGAACGCCTTGGGCGAGGAGTATACACGAGAGAAAGCATTTTGAATCAATTGAACAGTCATCTAAAAAGGATTTGTGACATCAGAGCACGTTACGAAGGGTATATGCACGACCTTATGTGGGCAGGGAGCGGGCGCTACAAACTTAAATTTTCAGCTCCCTTAAATTACATACTAGGTGTGGAGAAAGACGAATGGCTTAGCGGAGGCCCCGGACTGGTCCGCTCGCCAC
>NW_018128280.1:140336-145195 GCF_001952655.1 Monopterus albus | reverse complement strand
CCAGGCCTATACATTATATCCCCTCGGTTGGGCTAGCCCCATACTACACAGAAACGTCAACCGAGACGTCTCTCTCACCAGCTTTGCAGCTGACTCTAGCAGTAGTCAAAACATGAAGCAAATCAATGTGTGAATGTGTATGTCTGTTGGTTAAGTGGTGTGTAACTAAAAACATTCTCACGACCTCTAGTACATGTCATGTCTCAAACATAAGAACATTATGGCTAAGGCTACAGTTATACACGTCGTAATAATAATATTGAACACCCTGTCTGCTGACAGTCATCAACTCTTCTCTGGTATCCTTGACCAGAAGTACCCTGCAGAAACTCATATGCAGGCCTTAAGCATTTAACAGTCTAACTTGACATCCTATCTCCACTAACATTTCTAATACATAAAGTATCTATCCAATATCTATCTGACTAAAAATACCTAACACTACGGATTTAAAAGCTGGTTTTTATCACCTCTTCATTTATTTTGATATAGTGAGCCATCAGTTAGTAGGCGATACATTCACGCCCCTGTTACGCTGTGTAACAACGGAAGGAGACTACGGAGACTACAAAAAGGCACCGGCACTCTAGCCCCTGTGAAAACCGGCACTCTGCGGCTGGAGATGAGATTCAGAGTGCCCCTCCCCCACACAGTCACACTGATAGTCTACGCCTGCTTCGATTTGATTTTAGAGATTAACTCTAAACGAAATATACTAACGGATCATTAGGAAGGAAGGAGAGCGAAAATGAACGGACTTGAGCTGGAAACCATTTTATCCCCCTTATTGGGAGATGTTTTCCAGGGCGTATGGGCATCGGATGAATTGTCTCTACATATTTTCAGCAGACCAGCGTATCTGATAGTGAATACACATCCTAGACACATGCCCGGCGAACACTGGCTGGCTATAACCTTGGAAAAGAACGGACATGCTACATTTTTTGACTCTTTTGGCTTTGAGCCTGATTTCCCTTATTACCCTGAAACAATTTTACATTTTCTGCAGATAGGGAGTAGGGTCATTTTGTACAACACAAAGCAGCTGCAGCATCCTTTATCACAGGTGTGTGGACAACACTGCGTGTTTTACCTGTTTCACAGAGCTAAGGGGCTATCTTATCAACAGGTGCTGAAGCTGTATGGAGATAATGTATCCAGAAATGATCTTATGGCAGCAGATTTTGTAAAAGCGTATGAAAACTGCACAAACTCTCGCTGTTCCTATCCCTCATCTATACAATGTGTGTGTTCTTTACGCTCGTTTTCATTATGTCACGAGCTTATACAAGAATGAAAAATGTTTTGTTTTAATATTATTTTATTCATTATGTTGTTTTGAACCTTTTGTTATTCACTAGAGCTTTTGTTTTAATATTATTTTATTCATTATGTTGTTTTGAACCTTTTGTTTTAATATTATTTTATTCACTATGTTTGCAACCTTTTGTTATTTTAATATTATGCTGTTTTTGATATTCATTATATTGTTTTGATATTCAGTAGATAACTAGCGAAGTGTTGTGCCTTATTCAGTAAAAATGAATATTATGAATGCTCTGACAAAAAAAAATCATGATTCAATAAACATCTTTATTCATTTTTTACAAAACAGACAACGTGGTACGTTTGTTTTTATTCAAGAAACATTAACCCAACGAGGGGATAATGATACAAAACGCTTCTTTTTTTTCTTATTATTGAAATAGTAGTTATCATCTTGATCCCTCGGGGGTGACTGTCTGGAGCGTTTCTTTCTCAGAGTGCTCCACACGGTCGGGCTTCCAGGTGACGCATCCGGGTCTCCGCCATCTTTGTAGTTTTGCATCTGATCTCTGGCTTTCTTATTTGGCACGTTAGAGAGCGGTATATTTATTTGTGATAAGGTATGGAGAAAATGGGGTGTTGTGAGAGCTCTTACGGGTGAGACTTAAATGCTTAATCAGATCTATCACGTGTGAACCCCTCACCGTTTGTCCATTGTAAATAAATTCTCCGTTATTGTTCCATTTCCCAGGTCCTTGAGACTGTGACATTTTCTGTAGATTGTACTTGGCTTTCTTTTGAAAGGGTTAACATTTGTCAGCACATCTTGAATCATTTTATCCTGGCTCCACGGGGCGGAGAGAGCAGGATCTGCAGCTGCAGGGATCAAGGGCTCTGTGACATCTCTAGGCATAGTCAGGGTAATTTCACGCGTCTCAGCCCTCTTCTGTTTTTCCAAGTTAAGGTAACGGTGTAAGAGGATAGTGAATCTTTTAATTTTTTCATCTGGGGCCAGATTCTTTTGATCTAAGACGTTTCTCATCTGTTCGTCCAGGTCTGTCTCAGCTCTATCTCTGATATCCTCCCTGCGATCCTGGAATCGATTCAGCTGATCTTGAGAGACCAGGAACATTTTTCTGAAAGCCATCTCACTCTTTATACCGTTTGATTATGAGTCCTCCAACCAGTTGACCTATTATCAGTAGGGCTGCGGTGAGGAGAGGGAACAGGAAGCCGCCTTTCTGAATCAGTATCCTCTTTCTGACTATGGAAGTCTTTCTGTCAGCCAGAGTTCTCAGCGTTTTCCTCTGCCTTTTTAACTTGTTGTATTGATGGGATGAAAGAGCAATATTACCCCTTAAAAGATTAATCACCAACTTGCAGATGGTTTTAATCAAATCTGGGGAACAGGTGGCCAGAATAGCGCTGCGCTGGCGAGGCGCGCTGGATACTAAAACCTTCAAAAGAGGTAGGTTCCGTTTTAAGCGCTGAGACATGTTGTATTTATTTATTTATTTATTTATTCTCCCAGGGACATACACACAGGTCTGATCTGTAGGTAACACTGGATCTCAGTCTCAGCTGCTCTGGACATTGAGGTGTCAGGTCGATCATTAAATAGCCATGTGGGTCTTTTGTGGCGTCTTCATAGCTCTCCATAAAATAATCTTTCTGCCTGGGGAAAATCTGATGCACTAGTATAGAGATCTGCAGTTTATCGCGAGGATTTTTAAATACAGTGCCTTGCGAAAGTATTCAGCCCCCTTGAACTTTGCGACCTTTTGCCACATTTCAGGCTTCAAACATAAAGATATAAAACTGTAATTTTTTGTGAAGAATCAACAACAAGTGGGACACAATCATGAAGTGGAACGAAATTTATTGGATATGTCAAACTTTTTTAACAAATAAAAAAACTGAAAAATTGGGCGTGCAAAATTATTCAGCCCCCTTAAGTTAATACTTTGTAGCGCCACCTTTTGCTGCGATTACAGCTGTAAGTCGCTTGGGGTATGTCTCTATCAGTTTTGCACATCGAGAGACTGAAATTTTTGCCCATGCCTCCTTGCAAAACAGCTCGAGCTCAGTGAGGTTGGATGGAGAGCATTTGTGAACAGCAGTTTTCAGTTCTTTCCACAGATTCACGATTGGATTCAGGTCTGGACTTTGACTTGGCCATTCTAACACCTGGATATGTTTAGTTTTGAACCATTCCATTGTAGATTTTGCTTTATGTTTTGGATCAGTGTCTTGTTGGAAGACAAATCTCCGCCCCAGTCTCAGGTCTTTTGCAGACTCCATCAGGTTTCCTTCCAGAATGGTCCTGTATTTGGCTCCATCCATCTTCCCATCAAGTTTAACCATCTTCCCTGTCCCTGCTAAAGAAAAGCAGGCCCAAACCATGATGCTGCCACCACCATGTTTGACAGTGGGGATGGTGTGTTCAGGGTGATGAGCTGTGTTGCTTTTACGCCAAACATAACGTTTTGCATTGTTGCCAAAAAGTTCGATTTTGGTTTCATCTGACCAGAGCACCTTCTTCCACATGTTTGGTGTGTCTCCCAGGTGGCTTGTGGCAAACTTTAAACGACACTTTTTATGGATATCTTTAAGAAATGGCTTTCTTCTTGCCACTCTTCCATAAAGGCCAGATTTGTGCAGTATACGACTGATTGTTGTCCTATGGACAGAGTCTCCCACCTCAGCTGTAGATCTCTGCAGTTCATCCAGAGTGATCATGGGCCTCTTGGCTGCATCTCTGATCAGTCTTCTCCTTGTATGAGCTGAAAGTTTAGAGGGACGGCCAGGTCTTGGTAGATTTGCAGTGGTCTGATACTCCTTCCATTTCAATATTATCGCTTGCACAGTGCTCCTTGGGATGTTTAAAGCTTGGGAAATCTTTTTGTATCCAAATCCGGCTTTAAACTTCTCCACAACAGTATCTCGGACCTGCCTGGTGTGTTCCTTGTTCTTCATGATGCTCTCTGCGCTTTAAACAGACCTCTGAGACTATCACAGTGCAGGTGCATTTATACGGAGACTTGATTACACACAGGTGGATTCTATTTATCATCATTAGTCATTTAGGTCAACATTGGATCATTCAGAGATCCTCACTGAACTTCTGGAGAGAGTTTGCTGCACTGAAAGTAAAGGGGCTGAATAATTTTGCACGCCCAATTATTCAGTTTTTTATTTGTTAAAAAAGTTTGAAATATCCAATAAATTTCATTCCACTTCATGATTGTGTCCCACTTGTTGTTGATTCTTCACAAAAAATTACAGTTTTATATCTTTATGTTTGAAGCCTGAAATGTGGCAAAAGGTCGCAAAGTTCAAGGGGGCCGAATACTTTCGCAAGGCACTGTAAAAATTACTGCAGGTAGTGCAATGTAGGCCTAACTTCACAAAGGTTTATTCAGCTACTGTACAATGCTGACAAAATACTAAAGTACAGCTAAAGCTTATATATGTAAGGCTCCTGACAAAGGATCTCCCAGTTCTCCCAGGTCATTTTTCACAGAAACACCTTTTTATATTACAGTCCACACCAACAACACAGTAGTTTTGGAAAATAACTAAGTACATTTACT
>NW_018128280.1:136398-139071 GCF_001952655.1 Monopterus albus | reverse complement strand
GTGGTAAAAGCAGCCCAGGAATTCAAAAGCTTTCTTTTCACCGTGTAGCTCAGAGTAGCCATCCACCCACAGGGGACCGAAGCCCATCTCACCACCGTTGAGCGCATGCTGAATGAATATTCCCTGGTCAAACATTAACCACTCCAGCCACTGGATGCTGGCGTTGGAAAATCGTTTAAAACGGTATTTGTAATCGTATGGGCAAGGAATAGCCAACGTTTTTTCCTGGAGAAAGTGTGTCCTAAACACGTACATGCAAGCCGAAGCTATGGTGGATCGTTTGAATGGATCCAGACCCGTTTCTGTTATGAAATTTTCTCTCAAAATCATGCAGGCTTTCATAAGAATCATAGTGTCATTTCTACAATATCTTACAGATTCCTTTGCAAAATCAAACGTGCCATGGCGCACGGTGGAGTACCAACTCATAAAATCCTCTCTTTTCTTTTGAGTCATTTGATTACAGCCGTAGTACTCTGGCTCCAGATAACGACCCACATAATTCAAATTGTCTGCTGAGCTGAACCGGTGGGGGGAAAAGCCTTTGACAGAGTCTGTGAAGCCGAGATATTTTGGTAGACTTGATAGGGGGAAGGGTAGAAAAGATGCAGAGTCGATAAACCTTAGTTGAAAATCAGGGTCTGTGAATAATATCAATTTTGAACCCTGAAGAACCAATTTGGGTTTAATCCCAAGAGACAGCATAGTGCTGACTAGAATATGGCCATCGAAACCCTTTGAATTATGGGCTAAAAACACAGCTTTGCGATAATGAGGCTTTCTGAAATGCATCAGAAATTTCACAGTGTAGTCAGTTCCATAGTGATCCCACTCCACACCGCTCGCTGTTATTGCGCTCACATAAAATGGTATGTGTGTACCGTTCTGATCAGGGTATGTTTCAAAGTCGTAGAATATTAATTTTTTATCAGGAATATGATCTTCTTTTTCTGGCATGGGAAGGCTCTGGATATAACACATGTGATCATCATAAATTACGCCTCCGCATGTGTAGCAGGTGGACTTGGGGCATTTGTGAGGCTTAGTCTGTTTACTCAGAGGAACGTAATACACTCTCGAGCATTTTAAGCATTTTTTATGGATTTGGGACAGGCTGGCATGCGTTTCAGCTTGCGGGTGCCAGGTAATCTCTCTGTGTTTCATGAGACAGTAAGATGATGCGCATAGTCTGTTACACCTGTCACACACAACACTCTCAGCGGGGAGCGTTTGCCTGGGCAGTCGGCGGTAAAACAAACATTACAATGGCCAGAGCATCTGTGTCTCAAATGATTATCATAACCTATGTGGCAGTACTGGCAAAAATACTTGGAACCGATGAACGCTCTAGGATTTTTTACACTGTAATAATGATTGTCAAATAGGAACATGTATAAGGTGCGATCATTTGGAGGGGTAGAGGTTTGAAATACATTCAGATGCTGTTTCTCGGCTCTGTAAAACACCACAATTTTACATTGAGTCACCTCTTTGAATTTTTGTATGGGGGGCACCACTTACCCAGGTGCAGCAAATCAGCAGTAGGGATGCTCTCCCGGACTACCTCTCTGCAGTTTCTCGGTCTTCTGACAATCAACAGGACAAAGCCTCTGGCTGCAACTGTGAAAGAATACTCTTGTTCCTCTTTTTGCCAGGGTTTTTAAAAGATTCTCATCAGCAGACCTCATCCTCTCTTTTCAACCAGATGCTGCAGTTTGCAGTAAATACCTTATTTGGCATGCAAAGTCAGGTTCTTCAGAACTGTTGCATATCTTTTACTGTCAAAGCTCAAGTCCACTGCCCATAACTGGCCTCCACCCCACTGTGATTCAGCTTCAGATTCTACTTCTCTTTTCTCAGAAAACTAAATCATCCTTATATCTAATAAAAGTACAGGAAACTAACATCTTCTTGAAATACAAAGATCCCATCATTGCTTTTAACTGAACAATCAGAATTACACAGTGATTTTAAACAAAACTATCAATGCCTTAAACTTAAAACATTGATCTCTATATTTTGAATACAATATTTGACTAAACATTGATTATCATTGATTAAACAGTAATTATCAATTAAATCTTTACTTTTAGGCTTGAAACCATCATTTTTATGAACTCATTGCCTGTTTCTTTCTCTCACACACACACACTCCCAGCTTCCTCTTTATGATTTCGATTCTGAATGTACTTTAGGCTTCGAAATGTACCTTTCTCAATACAATCCTTTCTCATTTCATTCTTACACATTCACTAATGATTATTTCAAACAAACATGCACATAAATCATCTTGTGATTCTTAACTGTCTTTATGCATTTTGCCATAGCATTTTAATATTTTTTCTCCAGCTCCTCTTGCTGTTTCTTGTAAACATTCTTGCTGTTCATGTAGGAATTCTAACTGAAAAAAGACATTTTGTTCAATAGTCTCCTGCAGCTCTTCTTGTAGAGTTATTTCTGATGCCAAATCATCAGAGGCCTGACACTCTCAGCGGGGAGCGTTTGCCTGGGCAGGCAGTCGGCGGTAAAACAAACGTTACAGTGTCCTGAGCACCTGTGTCCCAAATGATTATCATAACCTCTGTGGCAGAACATGCAAAAATACTTGGAGCCGATGAACGCACGGGGGTTTTTTACACCGTAATAATGGTTGTCAAATAGGAACATGTATAA
>NW_018128280.1:133742-134847 GCF_001952655.1 Monopterus albus | reverse complement strand
AGGTAACGGATGGTTTTCTGATGAATTATTTATCAGCAAGTTATTAATCAAGTCATCTAACACATCAAAATGAGTTAAGTTTACATTCCAGGCTGACATCCTCTAACACAGAGAAATTACTCAAAACATTAGTAAGCTTACTTCTTAATCACACCGTCTCGGTTGTAACAGGCGAGAATGTCGCTCATTACTTGATAAGATTCACACATTAATCTCGCGAGATGTTGAAGCATGAGATTGGAGTGGCATCGGGCATCAGCGATGAACCGTGTGCTGTCTCCACCCGAAGAACATCCGCATCTGCGCCTTGCTTTAGGTCTCCTCCGACGAGTACATGAATCTGAAGGAATGGGTATAAAGAAGGAGGATTACGAGCTGGGTGCTGTTGAATACATTACGTTTTTAAAAATAATAAAGGCTGGGGTGAAAATAGATGTATTACCGTATGAATAGGGAGAAGAGGAGGAAGATGAAGAAGATGGACGCGGGGGTTTTGCCTGATGGGGATTTTCTTCCTTTGGCCTCGTTTGCTGGCGCTGCTGGCGCTGCTGCTGTTCCAGGGCTCGTTGAGGCTCAGCCGTGTCCTGATTCTGTTGTTCCCCTTTGTCTAGCGAATTGTATACCAGGAGGCTGGTTGCCTTCAAAGCATTGAAGCAGAACGCAGTCTGGAACTGAGTTGAAAACATTATTATTATTATTACACGAGGTGAGAACTGTTATTATTACATATATTCACACAAGCTCGACCGCAGCCAAAACTTACTTTCTAAAGTATCCTCTGTGCGCTGCTCCTGATCAGTGTGATGGGCGCTTTTTTTCTTTTTTTTAGAAAATAGAAAACTAGTATTTTTTGACATGGGATGTATATATACAGTGGGTACGGAACGTATTCAGACCCCCTTAAATTTTTCACTCTTTGTTATATTGCAGCCATATACTAAAATCATTTAAGTTCATTTTTTTCCTCATTAAAGTACACACAGCACCCCATATTGACAGAAAAACACAGAATTTTTGACATTTTTGCAGATTTATTAAAAAAGAAAAACTGAAATATCACATGGTCATAAGTATTCAGACCCTTTGCTCAGTATTTAGTAGAAGC
>NW_018128280.1:124557-132531 GCF_001952655.1 Monopterus albus | reverse complement strand
TCTTTCCACCATCCACATATATTTAGTCCCATAGTAAAAAATTAGACAAACACGTATTAACAAGTTTCAGTGAATGGCGCAGCGCCCACATGACCTGTCTGGCCAAGAATCTTCTACACAGAG
Organism: Monopterus albus; assembly: GCF_001952655.1. Lineage (NCBI taxonomy): Eukaryota > Metazoa > Chordata > Actinopteri > Synbranchiformes > Synbranchidae > Monopterus > Monopterus albus. Next base: position 132,408 of record NW_018128280.1, on the reverse strand, counting down.
ACTGTGTGCTTGGCTATTGAGGGTACCCCAGCCAAATCACTTGTTTTAGACACCAAGACTGCAATACCGTAATTCTATAATCCCAAACTACACTTTCCAATGCCCCCAAAACAGAACTACTTGAGAGCTGTAAGTGAGTACAGGAATTCTCAAACAGGGAGCTGCTTGATACACTGTTTCTCAAGACAGTCAAAAATCTCTTTCAAGTAGGAAACCACCCCAAAAAATAAAAAACTTATGCCAGTGGCCTCATAGAGGCTATATTATCACTGCAACATCATTTGTCAGTGTTTTCCACTGAATGTTCTATCGGCACGCTATTATACTGAAGTATTAAGTACTCATTCGTCAGTTAACTGCAGCATCAATCATCAGCGTTTCCACTGAATGCTCAAATCGGCAAAATTATTATACTGAAGTATTAAATATTCATTCGACAGTTTAAACTTATCCCTGTGTCCTTATTTATAATTTAACAGGGGCCAAACCTCACTTTTACAGTGACTTCGCCTCATTGCGGCATCAAGTTTTATTTTATAAAACCTGGAATAAAATGGTATCAAATGTCCTACTTAATTTAGAAGACAACCCTCCGTGGTTATTCATTTATGTTATGAATTTTACGTCTTTTATGAAGCCAAATCAATCTAAGCCTAGGACATTCATGGATCTCTCCCTCACGTGAGATTATGTGATTAGACTTACATGTGGTCGGACTTCAAACCAAGATAAAATGCTTTACTTCTCTTTTAAAACAATTTATCGATCGAGGAAGGTCCTCAATCAGACAGTTCAACGTTTTAGAGTGCCCACTGTGCAGAATTTCTCTATATAATGGAAAAGGTATCTGCTTACCTGTTTTTATGAATGCCAGCAAATTGTCTGAAAGAGTACTCCACCGATCTCACTTTGTGGTCCTCAGTCGAACACTATCTTGAAGTCAATCCAATCCGGGTCCACGGCACCATTTGTTAGAAATTAACCCAATTCTTTTGTTGGAAGCACGAGAAGTGAAGACAGGAGAGGATCGTTTAAAATCAACAGAAAGTTTACTGGAAGTCTGAGCACAGGTAAAGCCATACAGCGCTGGGATCAGAGAGACAGAGCTCCCGCAGGAATTCCATTCTCTGAACCACGAGTTATGTTTTTACAATGCATTTATCTGGCTGGGCTAGGCCCACCCTAAACAAAGGTACAACAATTCACACTTTGTAATCCTATTGGCCATTTGGAGTAAGTAGGTCAACTCCTGCCTGTGCTTGCTTGCTGATATGTGATCTAGACCGTGTGTGTGTGTGTGTGTCTCAGGTGGCAGCTTGATCTTGATCAATGAGCCCTGAACAATGGGTGGCCTGAGTTGCAGGCCCCCTATGTGTGTGATGCTAATAAGTATGCTGAACTGGCCAGGTGGTCATCTCAGGTAGTGGGCCCCCTGGCTCTGCAGGACACCCCAAGACAAAGCAGAACTTGGGATATGCTAAGTGGGTCCAGGTGTGGGGGTAAAACAGGCCAACAGGTCTTTGTTAAAATGTAAATAGGCTGTCTGGTTACTAGGAGATGCAGACATCCTGCCTCAACAGAAGTTACAACATTCAAAGTAAGCAGATTCTACTTCATTATCACTTGGTTCTCATCAATACAGCTTGAGCTTGAACTTTTCATTATACCCATCTAAGCAGAACCATATATGCCACACCCCTTCCAGCTATGTTCACTAGATTAATATTTTAGCCAGTTTAGTCACAAACAAGACTGGGTTCTTGTGTCAGTCAGGGTGAGTGGGTGTTCTGAGCCTTTTGCCTGCTTGTTTGGCACTAAACAATAGTAATAGTCCCTTAATCACTCCATCCACATTTATTTGTCCTCTCCAGAATGCCATGCCCCTCTCATCAGCCATCTTTAAGAGTGAACACAACAACCCAGTACCCCAGTGTCCACCACGACTAGACGTCCAGACCATCAATGCAGTGCTTTGGAGCCGCATGCCTAACACCTTCCTCAAGGTTGAAACGTCCAGGGTCAGTGAGAGACACGGCTGGGTGGTCCAGTGTGTGGAGCCACTGCAGATGTTAGCTGTACATATACCTGAGGAGAACAGGTAGAGCACTTACACACAAACTACAAGCTTCCAATACATACAAGCAAGTGGTCAGTTAGTTTAACCAATAAATGGCTGACAAAATTAAACATTTTTATAATTTGTTATTAATTATTGTTACTGTATTACATAAAAGTGCCAAAGAGTCAGGTCTCCATGTTCTTTGCAAAGTGAATATTTGGGATACTGGAATTTTTTTTTATTTTTACTATTTTCTGAAATTAAATTGGCCCAACAATTCATTGATTACAAATATTAAGCAGATTTAAAATTGTGGGGAAAAAAATCATTAGCTGCTACACACAGCAGAATGGTCAAGTTCTTTGTGATACATTGTCAGACACAAAACTAAGTGTATTGTTATAAAAAATCAACAGCACTAGTAGTAAGTTTTATTATCCTCTGTGGTAAATATTACCTGTCAGGCCTCATTACAATTCAGTGAATCAGAAGATCAAAATTTTTTCTAAATACTCTCTCCCTTCCTTCTAAAGGTGTGTCGACATCATGGAGCTGTCTGAGCAGGAGGATTTGAGGAAGTTCCACTACCACACCCTGAAGCTCTACTGTGCCCTGTGTGCTCTGGGTAACACCCGTGTGGCCCATGCCCTGTGCAGCCACCTGGACCAATCCCAGCTCTTGTACACTATTGACAATCAGTACCTGTCAGGCATGTTACGTGAGGGCTTCTACAATGTCCTGATCAGCATCCACCTGGAAACTGCCAAAGAGGCACGACTCATGATGAAAGACGAGTTCATCATCCCTGTCACGGCTGAGACGCGCTCCATCCGTCTCTTCTCTGATGCTTCCAAAAAGCACCTCCTACCTGGGGCGGGACTTAGCACCTCACTCAAACCACGTCTCAACTTTGCTCCACCCTGTTTCATCAGCACCAAAAGGGAGCAACATCTGTATAGTCCCCAAATCCCACTGGATGCACTGAAGGAAAAAGCAATTTTGATGTTGACAGAGGCTGTTCAGGGTGGAGGATATCATATTCGAGATCCTGTAGGAGGAGGTGTGGAGTATCAGTTTGTACCAATCCTGAAACTCATTAGCACCTTGCTGACAATGGGTGTTTTAGGCAGTGAGGACGTTCATAAGATCTTATTGCTCATTGACCCAAATGTGTTTAAAGATACACGAGAGGAGGGAGCCACTGGGGCCATAGACAAAGAAGGACTTACAGGAGCGGAGGAGAAGGCTGTGGAAGCTGGAGAAGAGGAGGCAGCCAAAGAGGCTAAACAGCCCAAGAAAGGCCTGCTGGAGAAGAGGCTGCCTGAGCCAGTTAAACGACAGGTAAACATAAACATACACAAACAGATGTGTTAAACCTTGATGTAAAACACTGCAGCTAATTCTCCACAACATGTAAAATCATTATCTACCAGTGCCAATCTACTGCTAAAGAAGCTGTGCTCTCAATCACATGCTCTATAACTGCTCCACTTTAATAGACCCATTTATACATTAGTCAAATGTTAAATGACTCTAACTGCTATTGAACAAATTTTCTCTTAGGTAAATGTCTCTCTAACAAGTGAGATAATGTGAAGCCATAAAGCTGTTTCTATGTATTCCTAACAGACTTGTTCGTAACAGCTGCAGTGGTGATGCAGCAGCATTTGTCTCCTCTCCTTTGTCCCATTCCCTAGATGTGTGAGCTGCTTCACTATTTCTGCGACTGTGAGCTGAAGCACCGAATTGAGGCCATCGTGTCATTTTCTGACAGCTTTGTCTCAAAGCTGCAGCACAACCAGAAGTCCCGCTACAATGAGCTGATGCTGGCCCTCAACATGTCTGCTGCTGTTACTGCAAAGAAGACCAAAGAATTTAGATCACCTCCTCAAGAACAGGTGAGATGAGGCCACAGTAACTGCAGGTCTGATGTAACTAACACATGCATTCATTCATTCATTTTCTACCATTTAGTCCCTTGCGGGGTCACGGGGGGGGGGATAGCCCTGCAATCGCAGGGCTAACACATAGACAAACAACCACACACATGCACTCCTATGGGCAATTTAGAGACACCTATCAACCTAAGCTGCATGTCTTTGGACTGTGGGAGGAAGCCAAAGTACCCGGAGAGAACCCACGCAAGCTTGGGGAGAACATGCAAACTCCACACAGAAAGGTCCCAGGTGGGGCCCGAACCCAAAACCTTCTTGCTGTGAGGCAATGGTGCTAACCACTGCGCCACCATGCTGCCCTAATGGCTTGAGTCAATACAGTAAATCAAATTGATCTGCAGAGATATGAAAATACTTGAAGCAGTTTTTAGTCACTAGACCTTGATTCTAAGTAGTCAATTGAGTCACCACTGTTCAGGTCCCAGTCACCATTGTATAATCTCAAGTCAAATCGAGTCAAATCGAGTTCCTGTTACCTAGCTCTCACTGTTTTGTATTCCAAACTTTCTGACCGTGGCTTGCATCACAATATTGCTCAGCAGTTTGATACATAAAAATAGAAAGGAGGAGTGTATGCTTCGTGTGGCAGCTACAGCATGGTGTGGGCAATCAGGTTTTAATATCAGTATCTCATGCTTAATCTGTGTTCCCTGATAGACCAGTGGTTAGAGCGCAGTGCTCCCACCGCTGCAGCCCAGGTTCAACTCAGGGTTGCATCAGGAAGGGCATCTGGTGTAAAACATCAGTGCTAAATGTTAACATGCAAATCGTCAGTGTGATGATTAAATGTGGCGAGCCCTAACAAGCCGAAAGTGACATTCATTCATCTCATGCCTAATCTAAATGCAGTCAGTGCTTGAGTCCGAGTCCAGGTCCAAGTCATTAATGCTCAATTCCAGATTGAGTTATGAGTCCTGAAAATCTGGACTTGAGTTGGACTTGAGTCTGAATCCTGGACTCGAGTGCTACATCACTGACTTGAAGTGCATCTCATCATCTTTGATGTGCATGAACTCGCTATCCTCTCTCCACATCTGGTTTAGAGGATAAACAGAGCGCCATCTTGTTCCCTGTCATACAACAAATACCACAAAACAACTCATCGGAACACACAGCTGGCTGTGCACGCATTATTCCAGTGAGCGTGCACAGTCAACTACATGAACATACACACACAGTTTCCCTTTAGACCCAACTCACGATAAAAGACGAGTTCATTGTCCCTGTCACGTCTGGGACGCGCTCCATCCGTCTCTTCTCTGATGCTTCCAAAAAGCACCTCCTACCTGGGGTGAGGCTTAGCACCTTTCAGTCTCACAGCTAGAGATGGAGCTCAGAGCTTCACAGCTATTTTAATGACTTGTCATGGTGTCCTTTGGTCCGTGAGCACTAAGGGAAATTAGCCACACTAGCTGGCTTTTGATGGCCATTTCATTTATTTATGTCTATATGTACTGTCTGTAAGTGTCTGGTTTCATATATTTTAGATCAACATGCTGTTGAACTTCAGTATGGGTGAGGACTGTCCATGTCCAACAGACATCCAGGAGGAACTCTATGATTTTCACAGCCAGCTGCAACTCCATTGTGGTGAGATGTTCTTGCAAAACCTTTATGAGCTTCACATGTTAATTGTGAAACATTATTGTATTTAATGTGTTCTGATTGATTTTAGAATTTTTTGCAGGCAATAAAATAGTTTGCTGTTATTGTTTGAGATGGAGCTGTGTCAAAATCAGCTGAACCATTCCAGCACTTGCTCTCAAAAAAGCTTTCTTTTTTCCTCTGTGCTACTCCCTGTGTCTCTCGACAGAGGGATTATGGTTCAGTGCCTCTCAGATTGCCCTGACATCTTGAGGTTTTGATAAATAATTGAATTGCCCAGTCCTCTGTGGTACTACCGATCTAATGGCAGTTTGAGCTGTCATGGCACTCACTACACAGAGAACAATAATAACAGTATGAAATCACAACAAAATTGAAGATACTGTACATCCCATATTGTGCACTATATACATGACATCCGCTAAGCCCACAGGTAGCCCAGCCTGACAGAAATATTATTTTAATGTGCTCCATGTTTACAGCGTGTTTATCCGTTTGTGTTGTGTAGGAATCCCTATGGAGGAAGACGAATATGAGCAAGATACATCGATTAAAGGTCGCCTCGTAATGCTGGTGAACAAGATCAAAGGCCAGTCTCACAAAGCAGAGGAGCCCAGGAAGAAGGAGCAAGCAGCACCATGTGAGGAAATCACTGTTTGTAATGCAGTACTTATTACTAATGCCCATAGCATTGCTATACATGCATCTGGGTATTAAACTGATACATGATTGGCCTGTATATGTAGATTGAAACTATTTACAAGCATTGAGTAATATTTAATGCCCGATCTAAATTCATCTTCTTGTCAGAAAGAAGCATGGGCATGCAACCAGAGGAGCATACAGAAACAGCAGCAGGCTGTAAACAGGCTGGGGATTCTTTTCAGAAACGTTTACTTGCCAATACAAATGTCCAAAGCTTGCCAAAGCAGTGTCCTTGAGCAAGACATCAAAGCTGTTGTCTTCTGTTTCTCTAACTGCTTTTACAATATTTGTTACATTCCTGTAAAAGCACAAGGTGGAACTCACCTTTTTACTTCCCCCTGCTTTGTGTTAGTTTATGGTCTCTCTCACCTGTAGCTGTAAGGGCTTTTTGCTTCTTTTCCTCTCAGAGGGAGAATTAAAAAAGCAGGAGCTCCTGTATTTCAGCTCCAGCACCCACTCACCATACTGTAATTTACTTCAGTTCAATTTCACTTTTAGTTGTATAGTGCCAAATCACAACAAAAGTCATCTCAGGAGACTTTACAAAGTAAGGTCTAGACCTTACTATGATTGATATAGAAGAAAACCCCAACAAATCCGCCTTGAGAAGCACTTGGTGACAGTGGGGAAGAAAAACTCCCTTTAACAGAAGAAACCTCCAATAGACCCTGGCTCTTGGTGGGCGGTCTTATGCCTTGACTGGTTGGGGTGAGTGGATAGAGGAGAAAGAAAAGAAAAGAAAAGCAACAAGATACAACCAACAAACACTGAACAGGTTGATGTGGAAAGTGATGCTGGCAACAAGAAGTGGCCAAATTGCAGATGGATAAATCTGGGCAGAAATTCGTGTTGCTGACTGCAGGTAGGAAAAGGCAGTCTCTGTCGTGGGATTATGTGTAGCTCTGGTGTGGAGCATATACGACTAAAGCGCTGATCTGATAGGGCGGAAATAGAGGAGTGTGTATTTAATCCTTAAAAGAGTGCTTTGGATGGTGTTGTTTTCTGCAAGCTGTTGTGTAAGAACTGATTGATTAGAGGATTGGTTTGTGGTGACAGCTTTTTTGTGATGTGAGCTGGACGTGTCAGAAAACAAGGGAAAGGAGTAGAATAATGGAGTGAGAATGAAACCTCTGCAGGCAAAATTCTTTCTTGCTAAAATAATTTTTTGAATAATTTTCTAAGTTTTAAAACTTGATTTGGAGGTAATATTTGTTTTTCTTTTGTTGGTGTAGATGTTTTCTTTTTTCTTTCTGTGACATGAGTGCAGTGTTATGGTAGCCCCCCTCACCAGGAGGGTGAGGGAGGACTGAGGTTGGACTCAAGTTTGCAGACCCAGGTGCTAGGAGGAAAAACATGACGGTAGCAGGTAAATAAAGTGAACACAAAGTATTAAAAGAACATAACATGGGAAAGTACAGTACTTGGATATGTATGATATGTAGTGTAGTGTAAATGAGCGTAGCTCGTAGGTAGTGTGGTAGAGTCAAGCCAAAACGCACAGTGTCTGTCAGCGTAGCATTCTACCAA
>NW_018128280.1:121468-124531 GCF_001952655.1 Monopterus albus | reverse complement strand
AGCGTAGCGCGTAGGTAGTGTGGTAGAGTCAAGCCAAAACGCACAGTGTCTGTCAGCGTAGCATTCTACCAACATGTACAGTCCGCGTTACTATGTTAATGTTCCGGCAAAACCGGAGTGTCTGCCAGAGGTTTATATAAGGAGGCGAAGGTAATCATTGGCATGCACCACAACTGTGTGCATCAACCAACCAGTTGCTAATTACTGGAATGCAACACAGCTGAGGTGCAGAGCCCACATGATAGAGAGAGCAGAGGAGAGAAAGACGGGGGAGAGGCAGCGGCCGCCGAGCGGCCCTGACATGCAATAGAGTAGGACATAGTGCCTGGCTCTACAATTCATCTTCACCAAGAGCTGTAGCCATGCTAGCAGCTCTGTGATGCTGCTAACATCAGGGTGCTAACATGCTGACTGACACTGACACTACCCTGTGAAAGTGCTCATTTTGTATTAATAAATCCATAGAGAATTATTGTCCAATAAGCAGTTCCTCTCCATTTTACTGAATGTTTTAGCAACATTCAACTAATAATTTTCATCTACTATTTTAATCTGGTCTCAACATTCTCATGAGAAGACAGCTGCTTTCAATGTTCTGATAAGCCCACTCTCCAAATGCATGCTAATACTGTTTGCCATAACTTTATACATTATGCTCTTCTGTTCTTTATTTATTGTGTGGATGCTGTAGCATCGACACTATGTTTTCCTCTTATTTATTATTATTATTATTCCGATTTCTTCCATACGTTTTTCGGCACTTAATTCCTTCAGCATACTTTCAGCTACAGGTATCAAAATGTTCAGTTTTTTAAGGACATGTGCATGTATTTTTCTTGCTTGTAACATTTATACTTTTTCAACTATTTAGCATTTTTCAACAAATTTTGCCCCCATTCAAATGAATGGGAAAAATATTCACATCTTAATAACTTCAGCATACCTTCAGTTAAAAACACTATTTCAAACACCTGTTATTTATTCAGCAACTCTTCAACTATTCATAATGTACACAGCGTTTTCATATCTTTTACAGTTTTTGCATAATTACTGTTTAGACTAGCTACATATAGTTTAATGCCTTTTATGTAAACATACTGGACTGTTATGAACAAGCCTGGCCGAAGAAGGATTATATCAAAACCGAGGTAAGCCTATTATTAATTTATTTTGAACGAGGCAGAGGCTGACTTAGTCCACTAACATTATGATAGGCTCCTAACAGCTTGCGAACTAGACACAAAGCGCTTTATTTTTCGATAAAGTTTACAATGATTCATGTGAACTGTTTAGTTAAGGTTACACAGTGTTTGTACTCCGGCATGTGAACACTGAATAATTTTTCAACGGTCTCATTGATTTATAAGCGAATCATGGCTCAGTAAAGTGATTCTGAAAATACCCTCGAAGCAAAAGTAAGGGTTTTTATATTGCCATGGTTTCCTCATTTTGTGTACTATCTTGACTTGCATTGCATTTCGGTTAAAAATCACAAATGTTACCATTTGTCTGAAACTGACAGCTATTTATTGTAGATTTAATTGCAATCATACAAAATCATAAAGTTACTCTTATTAAATACAACAATCTGTTTGCTTTGTAAAAGTTATTTCAATTCTGCCAGACAAATATTAAATGTGAAGGAGTAAACTCCACATAAAACATTTTAATGTAAAATTTTTCACGTACTCAACAGTTATCACAGCCATCTGTCCTTATCCTCAAATGTTTGGACTTACCAGCAGAACCAGCAACCAAATCTTCTAATGGTTGTATTTTCACTGTTAGAAGCCATGTTAATTTCCTAAACCCTGTATATTTGTGTAGTCTTGTATTCAAACAACTATTGGTCTGGATGTGTATAGTGCACAGAAACGTCATGAAAGACACAGTAATACAGCAATATATATATATGTGTGTGTGTGTGTATAGGACGTGTTAGTTTAAATGTAAAACTGAAGATGTAGCATTTTTCAACCTACTGTATATAAATATATAAAAAGAAGTGTTAAGATGTAGATATATAATATACATTTTAACAAAACCATTTTATCTACCTCTGCTCTGAAAATAGTAATAGACCTGTGTTTAGTTTGAGTGACAACTTGTTGATGTGAGGAAAGTTATGCAATAGATCCATACCTCCAGTGGACAAAAAAATAGTAGCCATTTCTAGTACATTGTATTTACTGTGGTTTCTGACATAGGCAGCAACAGCACACCACGTCTATTGGCCGTTTGTGAAAAATGTGAATAAGACAAGTGTCGGTTTCATTTTATAAATTTTTAACCATCCAGCTGCAGCCTTATAGCTTTGTTTCTGTGAGACACAAAACATTGGTCAGACACAATTCATGATGATGTCACCAACATGAGAAATTCTGCTTCAGCATACTTTCAGCTATTTCAGGTATCAAAATGTTCCGCTCTTTAAGGATATTAATGCTCCTATTCAGAATCTTTCTGCAATATGTAGCTTTATTTTGACAGTTTTGCACCATTCAAATGAATGAAAAAATTGTCCTTCAGCATGCTTTCAGCTATTTCATGTTCAGCTCCTCAAGGACATTCATGCTTCTATTCAGACATTTTCTCAACTTCATACTTTTGAAATATGTAGCTTTATTTTGAAAGTTATGCACCATTCAAATGAATAGGACAAATCTACCTCTGCATTTTATGGACTATTTCAGGTATCAACATGTTCAGCTCCTCAAGGACATTCATGCTTCTATTCAGACATTTTCTCAACTTCATACTTTTGAAATATGTAGCTTTATTTGGAAAGTTTTGCACTATTCAAATGAATGGGGAAATTCTAATTCAGAATACTTTCAGCTGTTAAAATGTCCAGCTCTTCAAGGACATTCATGCTTCTATTCAGAACCTTTCGAAAATCCATACTTCTTCAATATGTAGCTTTATTGTGAAAGTTTTGCACCATTCAAAAGAATGGGGAAATTCTACTTCAGCATACTTTCAGCTAGCAAAACCATTCAGGTGTCAAAGTCTTCAGCATATTCAGGGCGATCTTTCAGCAATTCGCATCCACACACGCATTTT
>NW_018128280.1:119950-121036 GCF_001952655.1 Monopterus albus | reverse complement strand
GTAGAGAAAATTGTCACGAATTCAGCTGTCAGTGTTATCGAGATGGATGAATGGTATTTGCGTAAGTCGCACGTTCCAGCGCATACGTCTCACTGCTCCATAGACTTACAGTCAATACAGAAGATCCGCTGAAACAAAGCATCGGCATATTTGTAAATCGTAACTGTTCCTTCATTTTGTTTAATCTTGACATAATACAACAGTGGAATAACACAACAAAGTGCTGTATATATTAATATTGGGTGTCACATTTGCTCCTCGCCGTGTCTCTGCTCTGTCGCTCCCTGACTTGCAGTCAAATAAAACGCGCTGGAAGGAAAACGTCTTTGTATTATAAAATGCCACGGTTCGTATAAAATGCCACGGTTCCTTCAATTTGTTTAATATGACATAATACAACAGTGTAATAACACAACAGGGTGCTCTATTTGTTTGAAACTGAATGCAGAAATGCACGTCTGGTTGTCCTTCCTGTTTCTCTCTGCAGACGCTGTCAACAGCTGCTTGTCAACTGTATTCAACTCGTGAGAAGTTGAACCTTAATATCTCAGGCATACCGTGGGCTAGAAACACCATTTCAACTGTATTCAACTCGTGACATAAAATTGTCAGGAATCTGAAAATACCATTATTATTGCGATAGGATGCTGCTACACCCATGAATTGGTGAAATTAAGCTACCTGAAGTATTTTCGTGCTTCCTGCTTCATCAAAATAACATACGGTTTTCAAAATAAAAGCCGAAATACATATAAACTTAAAATAAAGAGAAATATTGCTCAGAAATATAAATATTTCAATTATAGATGAAATTGTCATAAATGAATACATTCAAATATTGGTTAATATTTGAAGTCATAGTTTATTTAAGTGGGGTCTCAATATTTTGTTCTCCCCAGCTACATTTATATGAGAAGATTACAATAATAGGAACACCTCTAAATATTATACAGATCATGTGCACAGTTAGGACAATGTAAATCTTACTTTGCCATGAATGCCACACAATACAAATGACATATAAAGTAGATGAGTAAGTAACACAAGATCTAAAGCACTTTAAACAGCAAATGCAGAGATAATAAC
>NW_018128280.1:117385-118448 GCF_001952655.1 Monopterus albus | reverse complement strand
TTGAATTACTGAAATAAATGGACTTTTCCACAACATTCTAATTTTTTGAGATGCACCTGTAATGATGCTGGCTGAAATTCTGTTGCCAATCCTGACAGACTGGGGCTTACCAGTCAGAAGGTTCAGGATCCAGTTACAGAGAGTGGGCGGTGCTTGGCTTCCTGTTTATTTCAGTTTACATGCCCCAGCTTTACACCATATCATTCCACTCATCTGTTACTTATTATGTCCCGGTCCTGCCGGGCATATATATACCCTGTTTTCCGTTCATTCCCCTGGTTCATTACATTACTCTTTATACCTGACACCTGGATTATTTGTCCCAAGGTTACTGCCCGCAATTCAGCGTTCCAGGCCTCCTACTTCTCATGCCAGTTTGCTTTATACATCTCTCCTACCACTAATCCGTTGTGCTTATCAGCCTGGAAGGCACGCCATTTGTTTAACGGACTGAGTAAGTTCCTGGCCTGATGTCTTTCTGTTCATCTGACTGCTAACACCTCACTGTATACTGTGCACCTGACGCTACATTTTATTCTTTAATCTGCTATCTTTAATTCCCACTCCTTTTGTTTCTGTGTCTGTATCTGGGGTTCACACCAGGCTTAACCATAACAAGAAACATTTCAGGTCTGTCTTTAGTCACGTCATTTATTCACAACCTCAACGTCTTTTTGAAGGCAGTACTTTGTCAGTCTGTTCAAAGATGTTGTGTCCTATCCCTTGCATTTGACACATTTAAAGTGTTGAGGTGCTCGATCACATCAACAAGACACGCCACGAGTACGAGCCAGAATTTATCACTGAGCATCTCAGTATACAGGGAGTTATTGTGTGAGAGGAAGGCGGCAATTTCATGTTTAAGCTCATAAAACCATGACATTACTTTTCCCCTTGAAAGCCAAGCAAACTTCTGAACGACACAGCAACTGGACATGATCTAATCCCAGGTCTTTGCACAGCTGTATGAAACAACAGCTGTTCTTGGCACGCCGTTTAATGTAGTTCACTATTGCTATGGCATCTTTGTGTCAATGTACAGCTTTAAAACTGCACCAGAGTT
>NW_018128280.1:113887-115474 GCF_001952655.1 Monopterus albus | reverse complement strand
AATATTTAGCTTTATTTTGAAAATCTTGCCCCATTCAAATGAATGGGAAAAATCAACTTCAGCATACCTTATGAGATATTTCAGCTATCAAAATGTTGAGCTCCTCAAGGACATTCATGCTTCTATTAAGAATATTTCTAAACATCAAACTTGAAATATTGAGCTTCATTTTGAAAATCTTGCCCCATTCAAATGAATGGGAAATTTCTACTTCTGCATACTTTCAGCTATTTCACCTATTAAAATGTTCAGCTCTTCAAGGACATTCATGCTTCTATTCAGCACTTTTGTAAACTTCATACCTTTGAAATATTTAGCTTTATTTTGAAAATCTTGCCCCATACAAATGAATGGGAAAATTCTACTTCAGCATAATTTCAGCCATCAAATTGTTCAGCTCTTCAAGGACATTCATGCTTCTCTTCAGAAGTTTTCTAAACATTTTATTTTTTAAATATTTAGCTTTATTTTGGAAGTTCTGCCCCTTTCAAATGAATGGGGAAATTCTACTTTGGCATATTTCCAGCTATCAAAATGTTCAGCTCTTCAAGGACATTCATGCTTCTATTCATAGGTTTTCTAAAGTTCATACTTTTGAAATATTTAGTTTTATTTTGAAAGTTTTGCCCCATTCAAATGAATGGGGAAATTCTACTTCAGCATAATTTCAGCTATCAAAATGTTCAGCTCCTCAAGGACATTCATGCTTCTATTCACAATTTTTCTAAACTTCACACTTTTGAAATATTTAGCTTTATTTTGAAAATGTTGCCCCATTCAAATGAATGGGAAAATTTTTCTTCAGCATACTTTCAGCTATTTCAGGTAACAAAATTTCAGCTTTTCAAGGACATCCATACTTGTCTTATGGTTTTTTCTAAACCTTATACCTTTGAAATATATAGCTTTATTTTGAAAGTTTTGCCCCATTCAAATGAATGGGGAAATTTTACTTAAGCATACTTTTCAGGTATTTCAGGTATCAAAATGTTCAAGTTTCCCAGGACATTCATTCTTCGACTCCGAATTTTTATACACTTCCCACTTCTGAAATATTTTGAAAATTTCCCCCATTCAAATTAATGGGAAATTGTACTTCAGCATACTTTCAGGTAGATATGCCTTTCAGGTGTCAAAATGTTCAGCATTGTATTAATAAGTTCAGCATACCTTCAGCTAGAAAAGCCATTCAGGTATCAAAATGTTCAGCTCTTCAAGGCCATTCCTACTTTATTCCATTTCATCCTTCAGATTATTCAACAAAGAACTTCAGCCATTTATTCTCATCTTTCAGCTGTTTCAGCAATTGATTTCAGACATTTTCAGGATGATCTTTCAGCTTATCAGCATCCACACGCATTTACGACAGGAAATGCATTTCTCTAGTTGTGTTTACAGCTTGTTCCTCTGCTCAGAAGATGCCAAAAATAATTATTGCTGTTTAATTACTTTAAATGATGTAATTTTCATTAATCCCTCAGCCTATGACATGTGAAGTGACACCTTGGCAGGAGTCATCTCCATAGTATAATTTAGGGGTTAATTGCTATAACACAATATATAATATTTTATAATATATATTGTGTC
>NW_018128280.1:95275-113862 GCF_001952655.1 Monopterus albus | reverse complement strand
TTTTATGCCAATTTTATATAAAATTGCCATTCCACTTATTTTACTTGTCACAAGTTGCATTGTAAGTGAAAGATCTAGAGTTTTTAGACTTTTGGACTAGTAGTGAGAACTGTTTTTAAGCCGTCCCTGGTAGGCTAGTGGTTAAGACTGCAGCGCTCTCGCTGCTGCGGCCCGGGTTCAAGTCAGGGTTGCGTCAGGAAGGGCATCCAGCATAAAACGTGCCAAATGTTAACATGCGAGTCGTCAGTGTGACGATTTGCTGTGGCGACCCCTAAACGGGAAAAGCCAAAAGTGACTTTCTAGTTAGAACCATTTTTATCCTGCCATTTGTCTGCGTAGTACAAGTCCATCAATTTTGTGAAAGTGCAGCTACAGAAAACCCCTGGAGTGCCCCTTTGGCATCTTTTGGAAAAGCCTTATAACTCTTTTAAGACCACAGTCTGGTATTCTCTAGCCATTTAGATGATTTTAAACATATGTTTAAGATATTTTTAGCCAGCAAAAGGAACCTGTCAATTCAAATGTCAACTCAAGTTTCTTTCTTTGCAGCTAATCTGAAGGAGCTGATTTCTCAGACGATGGTCAGTTGGGCCCAGGAGTGTCACATCCAAGACCCAAAGCTCGTCCGCAAAATGTTCAGTCTACTGAGGAGGCAGTATGACAGCATTGGGGAGCTGCTCCAAGCCATGAGGAAGACTTACACCATTAGTGCTGCCTCGGTGCGGGACACTATCAACCTCCTGGCCTCCCTGGGTCAGATCAGATCTCTGCTCTCTGTCCGTATGGGGAAAGAAGAGGAGAAGCTCATGATCGATGGACTAAGGTAGGTTGCTAGACTTCTTGCAAAAAGCCTCCTTTTAGTTTACAAAATATGTGGTTAAAAAGATTTTTCAACTTTTCATACATACAGTATTTCTTGCCTTAATATCCTTATCACTAGATTTAGGCTAATTTGGTACTGTTCTTCTTTAATAGTAAGTATCTCTCTCGCTGTCTTTTTTTTTCTCCAGCGATATCATGAACAACAAGGTGTTCTACCAGCACCCGAACCTAATGAGAATACTTGGAATGCACGAGACCGTCATGGAAGTCATGGTCAATGTGCTCGGAGGAGGCAAATCCCAGGTTTAACACCTTCTACCTCTAAGTTTATCTCTGCTTCTACAGGCTGTTAAAGAGGCATCCACAGTGCTCACTGCACCATTTCACTAGAAATTGTATTGATCACTAAGAGAAAGTTAACATTTTAATTCAGTGTTCTGTGCTATCCATTGTGTTGCTGGGTGAATGTGTTATTAATGAAGATGTGGTCCCCAGTAGGTGGGCTTCTCAGGCTGACAGTGGAGTCTGAGAGTGAGGGCAGAAGGGGTAAAATGTGGTTGGCTGCCTGGCAGCATGTAAAGGTGGCAGGCCTTTTAGACATCTATTAAGAACAAAGACTTGAAGGGGTGTTTATACTAAAAGCCCAGAGGATGGCACCACATTAAACTCAGTACTCCAGATTATAGCTACAACCCCTCCAATCTGTCAGTTTGTTACCATGTATATACATGAAGACATATTTGGGTCCAGTGTTCATAAATAGATTGAAAGAGATTGAAGTCTGAGACTGAAACATGGTGTTCACTCTTGGCAAAAACACACAGGTCATGCAACTCTCACAGTTCTTTAGTGTTCAAATCCAGTCAGGTCAAATCCAGCCTGTATACTTAGTCTGTATGTCCCATCCCACAGGAGATCGCTTTCCCAAAGATGGTGGCCAGCTGTTGTCGCTTCCTGTGCTACTTCTGCCGGATCAGCCGTCAGAACCAGAAAGCCATGTTCGACCACCTGAGCTACCTGCTGGAGAACAGCAGCGTGGGTCTTGGTGGGTTCAGGTCTCTGTGTTTAGCTGTCAGTGTTACAAATACCCATCATGCTACTTTGAGCTTGGCCAGATGGATAGTGACGCTATGGTACTACATTATTTTACTGCAGTGGTTCTCAAACATTTTTTGTCATTCCCCACTTAAGAGGGTGGGCGAATTTTCAAGCCCCACTTGCCATAAAAATGATAATGAAATCGGCCAGTTTTAAAATATCAAATTTATTGAAATATCAAATAACACCAAGTTCAAAACAGATAAAATATAAGTGCAACTGTATCGTTTGCACGAAGCACGAAGTGTCCATTGATTCTATTACTTCGATGTGTATAGCACGGATGCTCATACATGTGAAGATGACCGCCCATCTTTTGGCTTCCGCCTGGCTAGCTCTTGTTTTTCTGACTGTGACTGGCCATGGGCCAAACACGTCGAGACCCATGTAAGTGAAAGGAGGGTCTGCCTGTATCCTGTCTTCTGGTAGGCCAGACATGATTTGGTCTTGCATTTTGCCTCTTAGTCTGCGGCAAATGACGCAGTTGAAACTCACATTACTGACGGCTCTCTTTGCTCCTGCAATCCAAAACCCAGCAGCTCTGACTGCACCTTCAGTAAAGTGTCTCCATTGGTGGTGTACCTTTCCATGAAAGTGTTTTATTATTAGCTGAGTTGTGTGATGTTTTCCAGGGATGAGAATTGGATGTTTCTCCTGTGAAGTGAACTGTGCTCTTTTCAGCTGTCCGCCGACTCTAAGAAGTTTGTCTTTGTCTGTGAATGGGCTTAGCTTCCAGAGTGGATTTGATTTCTTGATAGACTTCTCTTGCTCAGTGTGTCTGATTAAGCCTGCATAGACTTCTCTCTGAACTGAGTGAATGATGGTGACCTTAGCCCTTTGAAGCTGATTTTCCTCAAGGTGAGCATCACACATGTGCCATCCATGACAGTTGCTGTCTGTTTCCTTGGTGAACGCCTTTGCAATGTGTTGTAGCTGTGCAATAGCTCTTACCAGACGACTCCAGCTGGAGAATCGTTCAAACCTTGTAGTCCCAAGCTTGTCTTTCAACAGGGTGGTGGCACAGGAGACAACATCTGGGCGCAGTTTGGGATCAGCCTCAGGGTCTATGAGGACAAAGGCCTCATGCTGTGTCTGATGATGATCTGAGTGACTGAGGAATACGGGCCCGCTGAGCCACGTGGAGTGAGACAGACACTCGGCGGATAGCCCTCGAGTAGCCTGGTCTGCTGGGTTTACATGTGTGGGCGCATAATGAGTCTGTGTTGAACACCTGATGCGTTCGACCCGATTGTGGACATATACATGAAAACGTCTTCTTTCATTGCAAATGTAGCCAAGCACTACTTTAGAGTCTGTATAAAAGTTCACCTCGTGAATTGTAGTAGATAGCTCTTGTTGGACTAATTCTGCCACTTCTGCTGTGAGCATTGCAGCGCAGAGTTCCAGCCTAGGGTTGGAGATGTCTGGTTTTGGAGCAAGCCTGGCTTTGCCAAAGAGGAAGCCTAAATCGATATATCCAGTGGAGGATGTGAGCTTTAAGTAAGCAACTGCACCAACAGCCTTTGTAGATGCGTCACAGAAAACGTGTATCTCCTTCCTTTGCGCTTCAGACAGTGGAATGGATGTGTACGTGTACATTCTGGGAATCTTGAGCTGTTGTAAGCATTCTAGAGAGTCTTTCCATCATCGCCACTTGTCTCCCTTTCCTTTTGGAATTAGCTAGAGCTTACATATTTCCCTTAAAGGACTAAACTAGACGTTCAAACAAGATAATTTGAAACCTGAAAGGCAGAATATGTATTAATGACCCATTTCTAATTTTCTCCGTTCACTGCGCCTTGCGTGTCATGTCTTTATTCCCCCACGCCCCACACTTTGAAAACCACGGTTTTACTGGAAGAAGATCATACAAACTGTAGGATGTGCTGGAGGATGCACCTGGAAATTATGTCATTTGTTGGAATCAAACATATCTGTAACAAACTCCAGGATGTATGCAATACACATTATGAAAACTGATGGAATTTTTTTATGAATACAGATATTACACTGTAATCACCCTTTTGCCATCATATGACTTGTTTTTCACCATTAAGCACACATTTACTGTATATACAATAAAGGAAACTGCTTCAACACTAATGTCGACTAGCTGTTGACATATTAGCTGCTGATGATGTTTGGAAGGAGTGGAAACACCACCCACCGTCTGCTGTTTCTGCAGCATTTTGTGGAAATGTAAACACAGACATGGTATAATACTGTATAAGATACAATTAACCTTGTACATATGCTCTCTGTTGTAGCTTCACCAGCTATGAGGGGCTCCACTCCTCTAGATGTTGCTGCCTCCTCAGTGATGGACAACAACGGCCTGGCTCTGGCACTGGAGGAACCTGATCTGGACAAGGTAAGACTTCCTGATTTTCATTATTGTGGGTTTTCCACTAGACAGATTAAAACCTGGATAAGTTATGTAACGTAATGATGCAGGCATGTTATGTAATGTATGTCCTGTATCTGTAGGTGGTCACCTACCTTGCAGGCTGTGGTCTCCAGAGTTGTACAATGCTAGTGGTTAAAGGTTATCCAGACATTGGCTGGAACCCCATTGAGGGAGAGCGCTACCTTTGCTTTTTGCGGTTTGCTGTCTTCGTCAATGGTATGACCGCACTCACAGCAGCATCCTCAACCTTCCTCTCATTTTAATCTTTTCTATATCTCTGTCTAAACATGTGGAAAAATTCTAGCAAAGGTCCCATCAAGTTTGACAGACCTTCATTCAGTTGCTAAAGACAAAGCCTATTTGGTCTTTTGATTGAGGTTTAAGGATAGTGGTGGTTCTAAGTTAGAGCCACAGAATGTCTGTGTCCTCGGTTTTTCTGCTGACATGGATTATGTATTTCCTTATCGGTTTGTATTTAATCTCATCCATCCATATTATTTGTGCTATAGGTGAGAGTGTGGAGGAGAACTCTAGTGTTGTGGTCAAGCTGCTTATCCGTCGCCCAGAGTGTTTTGGACCTGCCCTAAGGGGAGAGGGAGGGAACGGCCTGCTGGCTGCCATGAAGGAAGCAATTAAGATCTCTGAGACTCCAGCTTTGGACCTGCCAAGCTCCATCCACGGAGTCAGCGATGACATGTAAGCCATAAGGATCAAGCAAAGCTTATCAAATCACTGCTAAGGACTAACCCTTAAGATTAGCTGCTTATCCCTCATGCCTTGTGTCTTTTTAATGATACCCTTTAAAACCTTCTAAACCTTCTCCCTCTTTTTTTTATTTCTGATCTTCCTTATCTCTTCTGTTTATCCACTGTTAGGTCTGCTGATGGTGATCACCAAGAGGAGGTGGTACACATGGGCAATGCCATCATGTCCTTCTACTCTGCACTTATTGACCTGTTGGGACGTTGTGCCCCTGAGATGCATGTATGTTTTTTATACTGTACACTGTGATTTTTGGAGGGGGGCTTGTTTCATTTTTTCAATAACATTTCCCTTCTGCAGCTCATCAGCAAGGGAAAAGGTGAAGCTTTGCGTATTCGTGCCATCCTGCGTTCTCTGGTGCCCACTGAGGACCTTGTGGGAATTATCAGCATACCACTCAAAATGCCCGTCATCAACAAAGGTACTAGTCCAGATGTCCTCTACAGCAGCATGCTGTACAACTATAAGAAAAGTATTTTCTCATTATGGCTGGAGGAAGAAGAAAAAGATATTTTCAGCTCCAAAACATGTCAACAAATATACATGTACAAACAAGCTTCCAAGCATGAACAAAAACTATACCATATCAACTTTATTTATAAAGCACTAAAAACAACCAGAGTGGACCAAAGTGCTGTACATTGCAATAAAACAGTATAAATTATAAACCCACAAACAATATAAAATATAACCAATATAAAAAATGACTAAAATCAACACAAAAATAAAATATCAAAATTCCAGGGAAAATATGAGTTTTTAAAAGAGACTTAAAAACAGACAGGGTAGAGGCTTGTCTAATGGACAGCGGTAAATCATTCCAGAGTTTGGGACCAGCAACTGCGAAGGCTCGATCGCCTCTAAGCTTACGCTTTGTTCTTGGGACACTCAAGAGAAACTGATTTGCTGACCTCAGAGAGCGTGTGGGTGTATGCCAATGAAGCAAATCAGATAAGTAGGATGGTGCAGAGCCATGAAGGGATTTAAAAACAAAGAGTAAAATTTTGTAATGGAGCTGAAAATGAACAGGTAATCAATGTAGGGAGGCCAGAAATGGAGAGATATGCTCATATTTCCTTGTACCTGTTAAAAGACGCGCTGCTGCATTTTGGACCATCTGGAGGCGAGTGATAGAAGACTCGCCAACCCCAAGGTACAACGAGTTACAATAGTCCAAACGGGAAGTGATAAAAGCATGAATAAGCGTCTCTGTTACGGTGAGCCGTGTGTTTAGAGTGGTTTTGGACCCAGTAATGATGCAGAACTCGAACCCAGGCTAGACAAGGAAAACGTCTTTAATGCGTCACAAAAACAAAACAAAACAACAGAGCCGGTCTCTTCCGCTGATCTCGGGGCAGCTGGGCACACTGGGTTGACCGGACTACTGTCTCCCGGGGTTGTATGAGAAGCGTAGCTCGCTAAATAAGAACAGAGAGTGAGAGTTTAGGAACACGCAGCAGGTATGTATGGTATGGACTGTTTCTGATAGTCACTCTGGGGACCTGAACACCCGAGTGCGCCGCAGGCCCAGGGAGTAGTCCAGGGAGGGGGAGGCTGGTGCCAGAGATCCCGGGTTCAGTGTGCGGGTTCCCTGATGAGGCAGCGCTGGGCGGTGTGACGTGGGTTGGCAGTGCTGCCCCAGGATCACTGAGAGGAACACCGAGTGGGCTGGTCTCGTGCTTGGGAGCTCTGCCAGAAGGAACAATTAACACAACAAAAAAACCCAAAACAGCCAGAGCCGACCCAGGACGGGAAACAGCAGCTCAGAAAACGTAAAGTCCCCAGAAAAACAGTCCAAACCAAAGAAACCCTTTAAAACATGAGAAGGGCACAAAAACCAATGCAACACTATTATGCGAAAATACAGTTCACAGCGTGACGTGAGGAGCACAGATCATGGAGTAGTTCATAACCCTGAATTCCTGACATGAGCATGAAATATCATTACTAGCAGGACAACATATGATAATCTGGCGACGAGAACGCACCAACGCTGACCTTATATACTGCTCCGATAATTGAGAGCAGGTGTGCCTCGCCGCCTGGAACGCACCCTCACCTGTGCGGGGGCGGAGCTGCTGGAACTACCTGTGCCTGCTATCGAGGTACTGGGGGCGGCCCGGGTCACGAACGTAACAGTCTCAAAATGCTGTCTAGAGACAAATGCTTTTACTTTAGCCAAATGTCTTAGTTGAAAGAAACTAGATTTACGGACAGCTGCAATTTGGCTGTCGAATCTTAAATTGGGATCCATCTTAATACCTAAATTTAAAATATTCTTTTTATTATATTGAGCCAATGAGCCCAAGTCAACAGATGGTGAACCAACAGAATCACCAAATACTATCACCTCAGTCTTATCTTCATTCAGCTTTAAATATAGATAAACTGAGGATGGTCAGACAACATATGCAGCATGTAGCTGACTCAGCAGCTGACCACTGCTAGACAAGCGGTGTATACATTGTTCATGTCCTCACTTAACATACTCCACATAAACATTAGGACTTAATCATATTAAAGTATCTTATATGATCTGAAAAAACACCATCCATCAGAAGATAGATTCTTTTCATTTGCATGCTACATCAGGATGTTTAGCTTACATGAAAATGCACTGGTTGCAAAACTCTGCACATTCAGTGTGGAAGGTTATCAATTTCATTTCTCTGCTCATGTCTTTTTAATCAGCACACTGCTTTACTGCACACTCCCGTAGCTCTGAGTAAGCGAGATCATTTCTGTAGCGAGCTGTCTTGCTCTACTGATTGATCTGCATAAGCATGGCAAGGCTCGCCACTTAAAGTTGCTGCTGTGAGCGCTGCCACACAAGCTCTGTCAGTGGGCCAAGAGTGAAAGAGTGAAAGTCTCATCCAAATGCTGCTGCATGCTACCTAATTAATACACATGACTCTCCTATCAGACAAGACTTGTCATTATGCACTGTAGTTTGTTTCCAGGTTCTTTCACTGCTTCACACCTGTTCAACATGCTCTGTCTTCTTTTCTGTCTTTATTTCTCTCAGATGGTTCAGTGACAGAGCCGGACATGTCAGCCAGTTTTTGTCCAGACCACAAGGCCCCCATGGTGTTGTTTTTAGACAGGGTTTATGGTATTGAGGACCAAAGCTTTATGCTTCACCTGCTTGAAGTGGGCTTCCTTCCTGACCTGAGGGCTGCTACCTCTCTGGATACGGTGGGTAAAGCTGACAACATAGCTCACCTGCTCAACTCTAAACTTTCAAATTCCCATGTCGCAAACCTGTGGCTAGAATAAATCAGTCATCACAAAATATATTAAAATGTTATTTAAACCACAGCAGCGCACAAGGGACAAGGTCCTTCTCAGCACCTGGCCTGCAATAAAGTCACCTATTCTCTGGGCTGAAGTTGATCCCCTAGACATCCAGGAGAACCAAAAGACTAGAATAACTGTGACTTTGTGGCGTTCCCTAAGGCTGCATCTGCTCCATGTCAGTAGTGTTAATGTGTCACTCCACCTGCATCTGACTTCAGGCAAAAACACTGCTATTTACACTAACAGATACTAATGCTAATTTAATGTATGTAATATATATTACAAACTCATATCTGTTAACTGTTTTAATGTTTTTGGGGTGATAATCTGGCTATCTTTTGCTTAGCTTACAAGGTCATTTTATAATGTTCATTTAAAGAGGACTCTTTGAAGCAGTGCAGTATAACCTTTGGTGAATAATTGCCCCTGTGAGCAAAAATAAAAATTATGGGCTAGTTACAAATTCTAAATGCTAGTATAAGAGTAGCAGAGGTAAAGAAGAGTCATCTATCTATGGAAACTGTGGAAATATTAGTCACCACATACTAGCAGAAATTGCTAACAGCTCTTTTGTTTATTTGTCTTGATAAAAGGAGGAATGGGGTATCTTTTTTCTAAAATTACATAGTCTCACTTTGAAAAAGATAATGTCACCTGTTGCATGATCTGTGACCCCTTCTTTCCTCAGGAGGGTTTGTGTACCACCGAGACAGCCCTAGCCATGAACCGCTACATCGGCTCAGCCATGCTCCCTCTCCTCACCCGCTGTGCCCCACTCTTTGCTGGCACTGAGCACTACGCCACCCTTATTGACTCCACTCTTCACACCATCTACCGTCTTTCTAAGGGCCGTTCACTCACCAAGGCTCAGAGAGATGCCATTGAAGAGTGCCTGCTGGCTATCTGCAAGTGGGGAGCATAAGAAACATTCACTTATTAAAGCTAAACTGTCTGTGACTGTCAAAGGCAGCCCAGGGCAGTAGCACTCTTACCTCTCTCTAACCTTTTTCTACAGGTACCTTCGGCCCTCTATGCTGCAGCAGCTTGTGCGTCGCCTTGTCTTTGATGTGCCCTTGCTGTCTGATTACTGCAAGATGCCTCTCAGGGTGGGCAACAGTTTCTTCCCTTTTTTAAATGTTTGCATTTTCTTTTCTTTTCTTGTCTAACCTTAATTTTGTCTGTGCACTAGCTGCATGGTCATGGTTTACTACCTCAGTTTATTAGGTTGTCATCTTGGTAGGTCAGTACCAACAGCTTATATCCACCAACTCTTGTGCAGGTGTACACATGCACTTACAGATACACATTTCTGACACATCTGTCATCTGGCATAAGAGAAATGGAAAGCTAGAGGAGGTGTGAAGTATTGGACTGTGTGATTATAGGCTTGTTGGCTCCACTGTTCCACTCCATATGTCTGGCCACAGGAGGGAAATGCTGGACATGTGGCAGATTGCTACTGTCCTATTAAAATGTGGACACACAAGGTTCTTTAATTTCATGTGCACATTTGGACTGTGTTTGTGCTGAGTGTGGGAGAACTGATTTCCTTTGAAGTGTATATTTAGTAGTCAGTGTGTCTTTCCCTTTGCTCTCTGTGTCCTTCAGCTGCTAACCAATCACTATGAGCAGAACTGGAAGTACTACTGTCTCCTGTCAGGCTGGGGCAGCTATGGCACAGCATCTGAGGATGAACTACTCCTTACCAAGAAAATCTTCTGGGGAGTGTTTGATTCTCTGTCCCAGAAGGTGAGGCGTCACCTGCGTGTTGCACAAAGTTTTCTTTTCATCAAGGCCTTTTGCAATTTTGTTATGACTTCATGGTGACATAATTTCATCATGTCCTAATATCCTGAAGTAGCATGCATCTACTTCTTGTTAAAAATGCTTTTTCAAAAGAATGTGGTACCACAAGTGCTCTCCAAGAAAGATAAACAGTGAAACAATTCATCACAGCCTTACATATGCAGAAGACTCATTGTCTGTTCTGGATGTAGATGGCTGACCTCTGCACCTCTCTCTTATGAAATGAGGCTGTGCAAACACCAGTATCTGGACAGCCATTTATCATGCTGGTTTTCAGCTTTTACAATAATTCTTTACTAATGTCTGCTCCCCTGGCCCCTGTTACCCTCAGACTAGAATGGCTGTATTGCTTAATTTAATTCCCTGCTTAAATTAGCAACTACACATATTACTTTTGCTTGTTTAGTACAAATATTATTTGAATAACTGCACTAAAACATACCAGGAGCTACATTTTGCATGTTCTTTCTCTCCCGATGCAGAAATATGAAGCAGAGCTGTTCAAGATGGCCATGCCTTGCCTCAGTGCCATAGCTGGAGCCTTGCCGCCAGACTATGTGGATGCCTCCATTAGTACCACTGTGGAAAAGCCTGTTTCTGTAGATGCTCAGGGCAACTTTGACCCCAAACCCATTAATACTGCTAAGTAAGCCATGTTGGAGCTTTGAGACTTATTGTATCATACTATACCTTTGATGAAATTATGATAAATTACTTTTGTAGTACGGACTTGCATATTTCTTCAGAATAATTATTACACTATTTTTCTCTAGCATTTCTCTTCCAGAGAAGCTTGAGCACTTTGCCAACAAATACACCGAGCATTCCCATGAGAAATGGTTTTTTTTTCTTTTTAAGTTTGTTTCCAAATACAGATGGGTGACAAATTAAAGGGAAAACCTGAATAAACAAGTGGAAGAATGTTACGAATGCAGATACAGCATTAGTTTGGGTCCCCTGGTCCCCTTAGATGGAAAGGTCACTGCAAATCAGTACAAAGTTGTTCTGAGGAATCACCTTTATCCTATGATGAAACATTTTTATCCTGATGGAAATGAGAGAGTATAAGAATACCCCTTCTGTCAAAGTGAGGTGTGAAGGGTAATTTATGACCGGTAGGGCCCCCACCTCCCTCCTGCTAGTTTTTCTGGACAATATTGTTTTATTGTTATTATGATTGTACATAAGCTGTGAGCATCAGTTTAATGATCTCCACCAAAGTCAATTTAACAATTTGAAGCACATTGGGTCTTAATAAACCCTCCACTTTGTCTGTGCACTATACCTTAGCAGCAACAAAGTCAGGCACAGAGCTGGACTTAGAGCCAGGGACAGAGACTGGTGGTGTGTCGACTTTACCCCAATCCTCTTTTCCTGGTGTGGAGCTGGCCAGGGATGGCAGGGATGTACCCCAAAGTCACCTCAGCGGTCTGAGGACCATATATCAGCGACTCTTCTTCAGTCTCTGCTAACAACAATACTCTGTCTGTATCCACAAACGAGTCCCAAGCGCAGTCTTCAGATAAAGGTTGCAGTGCCCTAAACAATGCTGCTGCGCTCCAGCTACGTCCTCTCCCGTACATGTTGACTGCAGCTTGGTCTCCCTGATAAATACAACAGGTCTGTGGGCCGGTTTAACACTGCACTCATGTGGGTGTACAGTCAAGTCACATGACTACCCTTTATAGTAATACAAGTTCTCTGATGCAATAACGCTAGCCTAATCATCTGTTCCCTTCCCATGTGGGACACCTGTCATAAATTATCCTTTCACACCTCACTTTGACAGAAGGGGTATTCTTATATGCTCTGAAGTGGTCTCTTCCAGGATGATAATGCCCCCATTCATAGTGCATGAGGGGTCAATGAATGGTTTGATGAGGATAAAACTGATATGAATTATATACTATGGCCTAGAGTCATCAGATCTCAGTCCAGTTTAACACCTATGGGAGACTTTGGACTGATGTGTTAGATGTCTCCACCACATCATCAAAACACCAAATGAGGGAATATCCTTTGAAATAATGGTGTTCATCCCTCCAGTAGAGTTCAGAAACTTGAAGAGTTGATGCCAAGGTGCACTGAACCTGTTCTGGTAGCCCAGCACCTTCCTGAGAAACATTATGATGGGTTTTCCTTTTATTTGTCACCCATCTGTAGATATTAAATGGTGCAATGTAAATATCTGACATGACTTTGACATCGTATGTTGGCTGGTCAACTTTTTAGCAAGGATGCCACAGGGAACTCATGTTAATTACACTTTGACTAGAGAGGCTCTACTCGGTATTGGGCGGTGGGGGGGGGGTGGGGGGGTTTGTTGCCTTTGTTATTTGTGCTCTATAAAATGCCCGCCAAAGTATATTTGAGTCAAAGTTAATAATTAAAGTGCTGATGATTCAGTGATTGTCAACCCCCTGCAGGATCATGAGTGGGCCAGGGTCCCGTTTTGGACAATTTTATTAAATGGTGTAAAACAGGGGTCTCAAACTCAACTTACCTGGGGGCCGCTGGAAGTAGAGTCTGGGTGAGGCTGGGCTATATCAAGTATTCCACGAAGAAAGGATTTCAAGTATTCCAAATAAAGTACAACTGATCCAATCTTCTCAATCATTACTAATGATAATTCAGAACATGAACGGTTCTTCAGAACATAGGCCTCTCTTACTTCCTCCTACTCCTTGCTGCCAGAGACCTGGCAACGCTTCCTCTTACACAGCTGAGCCATATTTGGCTTGATGGTCTGCTTGAACATCCTGGAAAGCTCAGGGAAGGTAAGGGGCAATTCTCTCAAAAATTGTCCAAACTTGCCTGCTTTTCCACTCACCTACCTGAACTTGGCTTTGAATTCAGAATTGCACTGTAGGTTAGCTCCATTTGAAGCACAGGGGGGGCATCTTCCACATCGAAGGAGAAGGGGTCAGCAAAAATTTGAAAAGTGGCTTTGTGTGTCTTGAAATCTGCAAACCTGTGATCAAATTCTTCCTGTAGCTTTACAATGGCCTCAGCATATTTCTCACCACTGAATGGTGTGCCAGAATCCATGAGTGCCTTGCATTCTGGGAAATGGCAGAGGCTTGTCTGAGAAAGCTGGGCTTTCCATAACACAAGTTTTGTGGAGAATGCTCTGACATTGTCATAGACACCACTGACAAGCTGCCCCTGGCCTTGTAATTTCTTGTTCAGTACATTCAGCTCCTGTGTGATGTCAACAAGAAAAGCTAAGTCCATGAACCATTTTGGATCACTTAGTACAGGAACAGCCATCCCATCCTTCTCCATGAAGGTTTTCACCTCTGCTCTCAACTCAAAAAACCTCTTCAAGACATTTCCCCTGCTAAGCCAACGTACCTCGGTGTAGTAGAGCCCATCCTCATATGCTGACTCTATTTACTCTAAAAAGGCGTGGAACTGCCGGTGCTTTAAGCCCCTGGATCTGATATGGTTGATGCATTTCACAACGTCAGACATCACATTGTCAAACTTCAGGCATTTGCTGCAAAGGGCCTGCTGATGGATAATGCAGTGCAGAGCAATGGCCTCTTCCACAGCCTCTTCTTCCAGTTTGCTTTGAACAAGAGCCACGACTCCATTTCTCCTCCCTGGCATTCATGGTGCTCTGTCAGTTATTATTCCAGCAAAACTCTTCCATAGTAAGCTGGCATCTGCAATGGCATCACACAGCTGGCGGAATATCTCCTGAGCAGTGGTCTGGCCATGCATTGGAATCACTGTGAGCAACTCCATCACTTCAAAATTGTCGTCAGCACCACAGACATATATTGGAAGCTGCGCAGTGTCAGTGACGTCTGAACTCTCATCAAGAGCGACTGAGTATGCATGGAAATGTTTAGCTTTCTCATGCAGTTGACTGTAAATGTTACCTGACAGGTCAGAAATTCACTCTGCCACTGTGTTGGCTGAGAGGCTGACCCTTCTTTTCCGGACAGACTATACTTGCAGCCTGTAACATGCACTTTTTTGATGAACTCGCCATGTTTAAATGGCTTTCATGCCTTAGCAATCATCTCACTCACTACGTACCTGGCTTCGACTGCCGCATCACTCTCTTTGCTTGCTTTCCTGAAAAAATCTTGTTGCCTTAGTAGACATGTTTTAAGTGTGGCGACACGGTCCTCTCTCTCTCATCTCCCTGGTATTTTGTATACTCCTCAGCATGTGTAGTTGAGTAATGACGTCTGATGTACTCCTTGTGCACCACAACTTTCTTTGTGCATATAAGACACGTCGGGATGCCCCTGTGCTCAACAAAAAAATATTCCGTCTCCCACTTCTCCTGAAATTGTCTGTGCTCATCTCCAACCTTTCTCTTTACGGCAGGTTTTGAGAAAGACATGACTGGGGCTGGGTGACAAAAAAACTATATTTGCACTGGGTGACAGGATATATTTTCCCTCCATTTGCTGACACTTCCGAATCACATTTCAAGTGACTAACGTTGTTAATTTGCGTTGCTGTCATGATTCTGAGCTATGGTAACCCACAGGTGACAAAAAATATAAAACATCCAGGGTAACAACTGACGCAGGTGCATGTGAGAAAAAACGCGCGGGCCGCACTATCAGTAAACTTTGATATCAAGTGGGGGCTGCAAAATATCGTCCCACGGGCCGCAAATGGCCCGTGGGCCATGGGTTTGAGACCCCTGGTGTAAAGATTCCTGCTTGCCAGCCAGCATCTGTAGGAAGAGCTGCTTATTGATTTTCATAAGAACCCGTCTGTCACAGCACTGACTTTTACAAATGGCATCGCTGTGGAGACAGTAAGCCAATATAGATAGTTGGTTACTGTCCTAGATGACACACTGACCTTTGATGCCAACACTAATGCCATGTGCAAAAAGGTAAGTCAGAGGTTGTTCTTTTTGAGGAATTTGAGGGGTTTTAATGTTGAATGATCATTCTTGAAAATATTGAACTCATCCTGTATTGAATCAGTTTTAACTTTTCCAGTGATCTGTTAGTGTGCCAACCTCAGCACGATTAATTAAAATAGGCTGGCAAATATTGTTAAACTTTGCAAAAAGATCATTAGTATTAATAATCAATTGTTCATTTATCAAGTCAGAGCCACTCAGAGAGCAAAGGCCATCCTGGTAGATGCTCATCACCCTCTCCGTGTAGAGTTTCAGCTCCTCCCATGTGGAAGGAGGTTTACTCTCACTAGGAGAGCCAAATCAAAAGGATAGTGAGATCATTTGTTCCATCAACTGTTAGGTTTTTAAATAAGCTGTAGGTCTAGCTGCTATTGTACACATGCTTAGCACTGATGGACTGCAGTGTTTTATATTTCATATTTCATTGCACTTTTCTACGATGACACCACTATTAGTTATGTGTGTGTTCTATTTTTATTTCATTATCATTTTTATGGTGTGTTAACTGTGGTTCCCTACTGTGTAATGTGGCACGTGATGATAATCACCTGAAGCCACATGAAAGTGAAACAAAGGTCTGTTCAGATTAGTGTCTAGTGTCTTGATTTGTTAGAAGTGGAAGGAAGACTCTTGGCATGCTGGCAATGATTGTGGTACTGTAGTCTCTGTAGAAGGCCCTTGCTCTCTTTTGTGCCAACTACTTAGCCTGCATTCTTGCATCTGTCAAAATATTTTAAAAGAGCTGAGGACAACAAGAACTAAATGCACCTTGAATACTCAGTCCCTTTACCCAGTTTTTGAAATAATATACTATGTCCTTAGAGGACTCTGAAGGCAATGAAAATTGCTTTCACCCATGTACTGAACATCCCTATGTGCTTGTGCCTCAGGTGTTGTTGGGGTGGAAATATGGAGACTGTGTGGATGAGAAGGTCAAGACTCACCCGCAGCTCAGGACCTATAAAGCCCTGACAGAGAAGGTACAGTGCAGTATATTGACTGTGAGATTTGAGAAGATCAACAAAATACTGGCTTCTGGGCTAAAGTAACTCCTTTTCTGTCTGTTTCTGTCTTTGTGCTTCAGGAGAAGGAGATTTACAGATGGCCAATTAGAGAGTCCCTGAAGAGTATGCTGGCAATGGGGTGGAGCATTGACAGGACCAAAGATGGAGAGAGTATGTCTCAACAGAGGGAGAATGAGAAAATGCGAAAGATATCTCAGACCTCACAGGTATAGTACAAAGAATACATCACAGCAGTTTTCCCTTTATTTTTTGCCAGCTTAACATATTTTTATTATTGAGCACTACTGCTAACTAACAATTTCAACTATTTATCCATACTTTTAGCTGGTTATTTCAACTTCTCTGCTTTGCAAACTAGTTTTCACACAATCTCAATTCAGCTACAACTCACTGTGGGTTAGTGTAAATATAATACAAACATGCAGATATTTTTTAACATATAATTTCCGTTCTTAGATCAGTTTGGGCTTACTGTTGTCATTAGTTCACATTTTCTTACCTTTGTGAACAGTCAGATCAGTAATCTCCATTCATTAATAGGCCAAAAGCTTAAGGAATATTGCTTTAAGAATCTTGTTTTGTCAAAGTGTTGACATATAACTAATAACACTTTTGAATATTTCCAGGCAAATGGTTTCAATCCAAGCCCGATAGACACAAGCAATGTGGTTCTTTCCAGAGAACTGCAGGTGAGTGTCCCTGTATTTGTTCTACTCTACTTTTTTCTTTTTTACATGAAACAATCTGTCAGTCTGAATAAGAGATAAAAAGAAATACTTCCTGAATGTGAATGAGTATTGTGGGTGGCACATGCCCCTTGCTAAGATATACTGTTTGTCTTTGGTCCAAGGGGATGGTGGAGGTGGTAGCTGAAAATTATCATAACATCTGGGCCAAGAAGAAAAAGAGCGACCTTGGAAGTAGAGGTGATTTTCTTATTAAGTCAATTGTGGATGTATAATAAAGAGTGACACCAACCAAAACAGAAAGGGAGAGTCTGTGTGATGTGTGTGTGTGGGTGGTTGTAAAGAGCCACTTAGTTGTTGCAGTGTTTATAAGTGCTTGTTAGCATATATATGTGTCCGTCCTCTTCATCTTATAATTTGTCTTCACACAGACACTCATTGGAAACCTATGATTGATCAGATCTTCTGATTTGTTTGTTCTTAGGTGGGGGAACACACCCTCTGTTGGTGCCCTATGACACCCTGACAGCCAGGGAGAAGGCCCATGTTCGAGAGAAGGCTCAGGACCTCTTTCGCTTCCTGCAAATCAATGGCTATAGCATCACAAGGTTGACAACATATAGGATACCTCTCGATTTAGATGCCTTGCAGTCACTTTAGACAGCATTCTAACTTTGCCATAACAGCTAACACTGCCAGTGGCCTGTTACAGCGTTGATTTATTGCTGTTGTGGTATTGTGTTGCAGAGGTCTGAAGGACTTGGAGCAGGATTCTTCTTCTTTGGAGAAGAGGTTTGCCTATAGTTTTCTCAAGAAGCTGCTCAAGTATGTTGACTCAGCTCAGGAATTCATCACTCACCTGGGTATGGTATCATTACATACTTGACATACTTGTAAAACATTACTATAAGATAATATAGTCTCATTTTAATGTTAAATATACATTTCTGCATTCTCAATTCAGAGTCCATGGCTGCCAGTGGGAAAACAGACAGATCCCCTCATGAACAAGAAATCAAGTTTTTTGCCAAAGTAGGGATGTGTATATATATATGTATGTGTGTGTATATGTGTATATATACTACGGAATGGAGCAACCATCAGCCACATCCTCTACATGGATGACATCAAGCTGTATGCCAGGAGTGAACGAGACATCGACTCACTGATCCACACCACTAGGATCTACAGCCAGGACATCGGAATGTCATTTGGACTGGATAAGTGTGGTCAAATGGTAACAAGGAGAGGAAAGGTAGTCAGAACTGACAGGACTGTACTACCTGAAGGCAACATAGCAGATGTTGAGGGCAGCTACAAGTACCTTGGGATCCCGTAGGCAAATGGGAACCATGAAGAGGCCACAAGGAAAGCAGCAACTACCAAGTACCTGCAGCGTAAGGCAAGTCCTGAGAAGTCAGCTGAATGGAAAGAACAAAGTCCAGGCAATTAACACCTACGCCCTGCTGGTCATCAGGTACCCCGCTGGCATAATAAGCTGGCCAAAGGAGGAGATAGAGGCCACTGACATCAAGACAAGGAAGCTCCTTACAATGCACGGCGGGTTTCACCCCAAGTCCAGCATCCTGAGACTGTACACTAAGCGGAAGGAAGGAGGCCGAGGATTAGTGAGCGTCAGAGTCACTATCCAGGATGAAACAACAAAGATCCATGAATACATCAGGAAGATGGCCCAGAGTGATGATGTGCTTAGTGAATACCTCAGGCAGCAGAAACCAGAGGAACTAGGGAAGGAAGAGCAGGAACCCTCATGGAAGGACAAA
>NW_018128280.1:73207-95217 GCF_001952655.1 Monopterus albus | reverse complement strand
GAAGTCCCAAAGTCAAAATGGGATACACCTCCAAAGGTGGTTGAGAATGACCAAGCTAAGATCCTGTTGGACTCCCAGATACAAACTGGTAATGGCCAACCAACCGGACATAGTAGTGGTAGACAAACAGAAGAAGAAGGCCGTAGTGATAGATGTAGCAATCCCAAGCGATAGCAACATCAGGAAGAAGGAACACGAGAAGCTCGAGAAATACCAAGGGCTGAAAGAAGAGCTAGAAATGATGTGGAAGGTGAAGGTACAAGTGGTCCCTGTGGTAATAGGAACATTGTGGGCTGTGACCCCCAAACTGGGAGAGTGGCTCCAACAGATCCCAGGAACAACATCTGAGATCTCTGTCCAGAGGAGTGCAGTGCTAGGAACAGCTAAGATACTGCTCAGGACCCTCAAGCTCCCAGGCCTCTGGTAGAGGACCCGAGCTTGAAGGAAGGAATACAAGACTGCCCCAAAATGGGGGGCGAGTGGGGAATTTTATATATATGTGTATGTGTGTGTGTGTGTGTGTGTGTGTGTGTGTGTGTGTGTGTGTGTAAAATGTTTTATTTTCCATGAACCTGATTTGATCTTGCCATTACCCATGCCCTCTCTCAGGTTCTCCTCCCTCTCATTGACCAGTACTTCAAGAACCACTCTCTCTACTTCCTCTCTTCCCCCAATAAGAACCTGAGCAGCAGCGGTTATGCCTCCAACAAGGAGAAGGAGATGGTCACCAGGTGCACAGTTACAAAATACAGTTACATTACATGCAGCAACGCAGCATGAAAATAATTCATTACTTAAAACCTTAACATGTCCATGCAGATTCTCAGTCATCCAGGTCATAGTAAGCTGAAAAAAC
The DNA here is from genome assembly GCF_001952655.1 of Monopterus albus. NCBI lineage: Eukaryota > Metazoa > Chordata > Actinopteri > Synbranchiformes > Synbranchidae > Monopterus > Monopterus albus. Next base: position 94,361 of record NW_018128280.1, on the reverse strand, counting down.
TTTTCAGCTTACTATTTTTATTATCTTAAAACCTTAATGTCTAACAAACTCTATTTCTAAGCTTCTCTCTAAGAACGCACTCATTGTAATTTTCTGATTTCCTTCCTTTTTCTAACCATCACTCCTCCAGCCTGTTTTGTAAACTGGCAGCTCTTGTCAGACATAGGATTTCACTCTTTGGTAAGCTGATTACTACTGACTAGTCAGGAAATTGTGTGTGTGTGTATGTGTGTGTGTGTGTGTGTGTGTGTATACAGGGTGGGCCACAGACAAGTAGCCTGCCTCCAATACGCTCTTGAGTACATGGGCTACTTTTCCGTGGCCCACCCTGTAGAAGTGAGTATTTGACACTTTATCCTGTTGTTTATTGTACTTATTGTGACTTTTTTTTTTTTGAAGCTCAGTGAACAGTGGCCTAAAAATATAGTTTGATAAGTTTAATAATTACATACTGCATGTAATACTAAAACTTTTATCTGTAAAGCTGCAGAATAACAGTTTAACAAAAGCAGCTTGATCCACTGAAATGATGATTAATTGATTTTTTTCTAACCAAACCATAAACATACAGATTTGACTGGGGACCAAGAACTCATTGTTGCCATGAGAAGCTCAATTCATGTCAAGAAAGGTCCTTCAAAATGTGACAGTGTATACCTGAACATCATATTGATGCTTTTGTGTGCATGGTGTCTTGTAGGGAGTGACTCCACCACCATGGTGAGCTGTCTGCATATCCTGGCACACACTTTGGACACCAGGTGGGTATAGATCTGGCAGCACAGAAATTTTTAAAATGTTAAAAAAAAAACTTGGTTTATTAACGAGTGCATTGAAACATTAAGTGTTGAGAAGCAGATTTGTTTTTGCAGTTTTCTTTTAAATAGTTACTGCTCCTGTGTCTTATGGGAGGCACTGGCACTAACAAAGAGCATCCTCTGATATTTAAATAAGCAAAACAAACTTAGTGTAGCACATGTTGCCCAAGGCATATAGTGTTCTTTAGAGACAGTGTGCTGTTTGCTAATGCTGTTCACACATAATGAGGCTAAACCTGCAATATACTATTGTGTTTTGTTTGTGTTGAAGATATACAGCTGATGCCCACAGACTCTCTTTAATTTCTAAATCCTACTGGGATACCCTGAAGTTTAACAATGGATAATTCATTTAGCTATGTTATGAACTGTGAAATGCTGAAAATGGGCTGCCTAATCATATTAATGGTTAGTGCTAATTCAGTGTCAAGCTGTTAGTTCCAACACTGGAAAACTCACCTTGGATTAAAAATTTACCTGATTCATTACATAAATCATTCATGTTTCAGTGTTAGGGCGTTCAGGTTGAAATTCGTGTTTCATATTTCACTACTGAAACCTTCACATGCTGTCAAAATGAAATGTAATTGCATATTATAGAGTGTCTTACTGAGGGTAAACAATGTTGTTTTATTCTAGTCCTGCCCTTGCATGTCACCTCATTTACTCAATCTGTCGTTCCCTTCAACAGGACGGTGATGAAGTCGGGCTCAGAGCTGGTGCGGGTGGGCCTCAGGACATTCTTTGAGAACGCCGCAGAGGATCTGGAGAAGACGTTTGAGAACCTGAAGCTGGGGAAGTTCACTCACTCCCGCTCGCAGATGAAGGGGGTGTCGCAGAATATCAACTACACCACTGCTGCTCTGCTCCCCATCTTAACCGCTCTGTTTGAACACATCACTGAACACCACTTTGGAGTCGACCTGCTTTGTGAGTTCTGACAGCAAAAAGATGATCAAACATGTTGTTTGAGAGGCTGCTAATACACTGGAGTCAGGTGTCAATTTACAATTTACAATAGTACAGTGACTGACACCACTGGAAAAAAGCACTGTATGCGGGACACTTGTGTCCTCTGTCATTTACAGTATGTCCAACATGCTTTATGTCAATTACATAAATGGACATCACAGGTTATCCTTTAAATATATATTTCTATTTCCCACAGTGATGTGTATTGTATTAGTTCAAGCTGTGTACCATATTTTGGAGTGACATGTACAGTATGGAAATTGTCATTAATGCACCAATTTGCTTGTGTGCTGTCACTGGTAACTTTGTGCTAGATTTACTAAGAATTTTGTGGCAGTTTTTCACATGCAGATTTGATACATTCTGTCCCATACACATGCAATATATTTCGCATTCACTTTGAGAATCTCCACCTCTTTAAAACGGTTATAATACAGGGTTATTCAAAAAGAATGAACCAATTTCATTACAATGCGTAATGAAATCGGTTCATTCTTTTTGAATAACCCTGTATATAATGCATATTGGGATTTATACCAAATCTAAATCTTAGTTAGAAAACATAGCAATAATTCTTACTGAAACATTAGTTTGGGTCCAGGAAAGTAGGTCTATGTTTATACAACCTGAATTTGAACTTGGTGATAAGTGTATGGTAAAATTTTCACAGGATGGTAGGTCACTGCTCTGTTTTTTAATAAGACATCTTTATTGCCTTTAACTGTATTTCACTCAGCAGTTTGCTGAAAAATCAGCTGTACTGGTACCACTTCTACTTCCACCTCCTAGACTAAAGCTGCTGGACCTGCTTGTCAGTCTGTAGAGCAGTACAGCATGCACTTCATGTTACTTTTCTAGTTTTTTTTAATTACATTTTTTTTTTACCCCCAGTGGATGATGTTCAAGTGTCCTGCTATCGAATTCTGACCAGCCTCTATGCCCTGGGCACTGGGAAAAACATCTATGTAGAAAGGTATCCTTGCTTAAATGTTGTGCTGATTGATCAAGATTTCAGGTAGGAAATATTAACATTTAACCACTGTCTTTGTGGCCCTCAGACAGCTGCCAGCTCTTGGTCAGTGTCTGGCCACCCTGGCTGGGGCCATGCCTGTAGCCTTTCTGGAGCCACGGCTCAACACCTACAACCCCTGCTCTGTCTTTAATACCAAGAGTGCCAGAGAACGAGCCAGTGAGTCATATGTAATTATTCTAAAATAAAGGAGTTCATTACCAGGAGTCGGCCAAGGTGCCAAATGAAACAGCTACTGTATCATCAAAAACAAGGGACTTCTATTCTCTAAATATATAGTAAGAAATACATAGTTTGATGATCTAAATATTGTTTTGATTACTTGTCAATTCCCTGTCATGTTTGTAGTCCTAGGCATACCAGACTCAGTGGAGCAGATGTGTCCCGGGATGCTGCGGCTGGATGGTCTGATGAAGGACATCAATGACATGGCTGAGTCTGGAGCACGATACACAGAGATGCCCCATGTGATTGAAGTGGTCCTACCCATGCTGTGTAACTATCTGTCCTACTGGTGGGAGAGGGGTCCTGAGAACCAGCCAGCCAGTGGTGGCAGTATCTGCTGCACCACCGTCACCTCAGAGCACCTCAGTGTCATTCTTGGCAACATCCTCAAGATCCTTAACAACAATCTGGGCATTGATGAGGCCTCCTGGATGAAGAGGATTGCAGGTGGGCATGGATTTCTACATCAGCAGCACACCCTGCACAATTTCTTTAGTGTACAATATCTAGTTAACAGAAATTATCTGTTTTTGTGTAATTTTAGTTTTTCAAAAACCTGTGTTGTAGTGATAACATCTCACAAAAGTCCTGCATGAACCATAAGACTTTCCAAATTAAAAAAAAAAACATCAGCCTGTACTGGTGTTACGTTAAGCTGTGTGTGAGTTGTTTAGGACCCAGTAAAAATGCAGATTCGAACCCAGGTAGACAAGAAAACGTATTTAATGCTCCAAAAATAAACAAAACAGAGCCGGTCTCGTCCGCTGATCTTGGGGCAGCTGGGCATACTGGGTTGACTGGACTACTGTCTCCCGGGGTGAATGAGAGGCGTTGCTCGCTAAATAAGAACAAAAAGAGAGTGTAAGAACAAGCAGCAGGTATAGTACAGATTGTTTCTGGTAGTCACTCTGGGGACCTGAACAGCTGAGTGCGCCGCAGGCCCAGGGAGTAGTCCAGGGAGAAGGAGACTGGTGCCAGAGATCTCGGGTTGGTGTGTGGGTCCCCTGATGAGGCAGCGCTGGTAGCTGAGCGGTGCGATGTAGGATGGTGGAGGCGTTGCTCGCTGAACAGCTGAGTGCGCCGCAGGCCCAGGGAGTAATCCAGGGAGAAGGAGACTGATGCCAGAGATCTCGGGTTGGTCGCTGTTCCAGGATAGCCTAGGAGCTCTGAGAGCTGGAGCAATTCACAAAAAGCAGTCCAAAAACCAAAAACCCCTTTACACGTGTGAAGGGCACGAAAACCGATACCACAGACTAATGCGCAATAATAGTTCACAATGTTGCCGAAGGAGTGTAGCTCAAACAATGGTCCATAAACTTTGACATGAACATGGAAGTGGTTACCACCAGAATAATACATAAAAATCTGGCGACAAGGACACACCAACGCTGACCCCATATACTGCTCCGATAATGGAGAGCAGGTGTGCCTCGTCGCCTGGAATGCACCCTCACCTGTGCGGGGGCGGAGCTGCTACGTGTGCCTGCTACCGAGGTACATGGGGCGGCCCGAGTCACAGACGTAACAACTGGAAGTTCAGCATTGTGAGCATAATTGTAATGTCTATTTACAGCCATGAAAGCATTCACTGCTTGTACTAACTACCTTCTTTTATTACAAAAAGGTGGTGCCCCCATTAGAAACACTGAAAGCAGCAGGAAAGCACCAGCAAAATCTCCTTCATCTTTGACTTGAAATCAGGCCATTTACCAAAGCTAAATTGGTAAATGGTCTTATACTTATATAGCGCTTTTCTACGCTTTTCAGCACACTCAAGCGCTTTCACACTACTTGGCCATTCACCTGTTCTCACTCACAAATGCTCACACATTCACACACCGGTGTTATCACCGGGAGCAACTGGGGGTTTAGTGTCTTGCTCAAGGACACGTTGACAGGACAAGCCGGGAATCAAACTGCTAATCCTCCGGTTAGGAACCGACCTGCTCTACCTCCTAATCCATAGCCGCCCAGCTTTCACTATTGAATTACTAATGTGTTATACTTTGGTTTGTTTCAATGTTCAGTGTATGTGCAGCCTATCATCAGCAAGGCCCGTGCAGACCTGCTGAAGAGCCACTTCCTGCCTACTCTGGTGAAGCTGAAGAAGAAGACGGCGAAGGTTGTAGTTGAGGAGGAGCTGTTGAAAGCTGACAGCAAGGGAGACACCCAGGAAGCTGAGCTGCTTATCCTGGATGAATTTGCTGTACTCTGCAGGGACCTCTACGCTTTTTACCCCATGCTCATCCGCTATGTGGACAACAACAGGTTGGTTGACTGACTAGTGGGTGATGACGTTGTTTCACAGTAAAGGCGTAGTGGGAGAGGCTTAATATGCTGGTAGGAAACAACTGAGCAGATGCTACTGTTTGCAGAAAAATTTGTGTTAATCTGTGTGTCACTACAGGTCCAGGTGGCTGAAAGAACCAGATGCTGACTCCAGTGAGCTCTTCAGAATGGTTGCTGAGATATTTATTCTTTGGTGCAAGTCACATGTATGTTCTCTCATCTCCAATGTATAAATGTTGAACTGCAACAAAAGCCTTTAAGAATTAGACCATAGGTGCAGTATAGTTTTATTCACATGGCATTTCTTTTTCTGCAGAATTTCAAAAGAGAAGAGCAGAACTTTGTTGTCCAGAATGAAATCAACAATCTTTCCTTTTTGACTGGAGATAATAAAACCAAGATGTCTAAAGTAGGTTCCACATCTGCCCACTACCGCTCATCACGGTCATCTTCAGGTCCTTATCTTGGAGCATCACAGTGGATGTTTCAGGCAGCAGATTAACAGTTATTTTAGTCATGTGTGATGGCACTGTGACATTCCTTGTCAAGAACATGCCTCAAAATGTAAAGAGACCAAAAATAAGAAGGAGCAGTAAGACATAAGTGTGATGCATGTTAACATTTTCTCATTTGAACACATTAATTTCTGTGTTAATATGTTAACATGTAAAATGCCCAAACTGAGCTCAGGAACTACAGTATGTGTAAACACACATTGGCTACACACATGTGACAAACAGGATTCTCTCTTATTGAAGCTTGCCTGCATCAGACTTGTCAATGACAGTAGAAGACAACATCTTTGTAAATAATATGGCAGTAATACTGTGTGCTTATGCATGTATGAATTGATACATGCATTCTACACAACAAAAACTAACACTCACCCGTCATCCCAGGGATGTGCAGTGCACATCCATGTGAGGACCGTGTGCCTCCATTAATTGCCCTCTCATCCTTTTCTTCTATTTGCCTTTCTTTTTCTGTCTCTATCTCTCTGTCTCAAACAGTCCTTTAAGGAAGAGGTAGAGTTATACAGTGCATGAGCTGTTTACCTGCCAGTTTATTGGCTTATATGCTGCAGTTGCAGAAAAGCCAATAGCTTGTGCGACTGTGCTATATGGTAGTCTATAGTGTAGTTATATGTTGTAGTTATATATTATGTCACCTGATTTTCTGTGGCCTCCATTCATCAACATGTGTGACATGGTAACTTTGATCATCCCTCATTGCCTTTTTGGCAGACCATGTCTCACCTGGAGTAATGAAGCACAGCCCTTCTGTGGCAGATGACGTGATCACATGCCATCATTGTGTTTTGCAGTTAATTGATTGTGGTACCCTGGCGTGTTTCGCCAGTAGTTACTTCAAGCTATTTACACTGATCAGCCATAACATTATGAGCACTGACAAGTGAAGTAAATAACATCGGCTGTCTCAATACAGTGGCACCTGTCAGTGTGTGGGCTTTATTAGGCAGCAAGTGAACATTCAGTTCTCGAAGTTGATGTGTTGGAAGCAGGAAAAGCAGGCAAGCTTAAGAATCTGAGTGAATTTGACAAGGGCCATACTGTGATTGCTAACAACTGGGTCAGAGCATCTCCCACACTGCAGGTCTTGGTGGGTGTTTCTGGTCTGCAGTGGTTAGTACCTACCAACAGTGTCTAAGGAAGGACAAACAGAGAACTGGTGGCAGGGTCATGGCTCACTGATGATGAGGTTGACCTACTGTAGATTAAAGTTTTAAATTTCATGAATCCTTTTCCAAACATTCTATTTAGTCTGAATCTTTGTTTAAATGGTTGAAAATTAGAAATATTGTACACTGGTCTCTATGAAGAGAAAGAGTCAGGGGCTATAGTGCTGATATCACACCTGGAGTGGAGAGGCTGTTGAATTTGTCTAAATAATTCTCTCTAACTTGCCGTTGCCATATGGTCATCACATCTGTGCTCTTCCTGACAGTATTACTTACTGCGGTGCTGACTCCTGTGTATATAGTATAGTAATAGGCAGGTGGTCATAATGTTATGGCTGATTGGCATATATTATGTTGTAGTTGACGTGTGATAAGGATCTTTGTGTGTGTGCCTTTGTATTACTTAGATTATGTGGACCAAAACCTGTTAACACACTTGCATTGTGGAGACTCGGCCCTGAATTTGAGGGTGGCAATATGGTTTAAGGTTAGGTATAAGGGTCAGGGTTAGGCAAGTATTGGTTAGGTGTTAGGGTTAGGATAGGTCTACAGGAAATGAATGTAAAGTCCCCACAAGGAATGAAAGCACAGCGTGTGTGTGTCAGTGTACACATATTAACATGGAAATTCTTGTTTTCAATGAGCCAGCTGCTTCAGTTTCTGAAGTGCAGTTTTCCCTCACCGGTAGCATCTTGCTGCTCTAACAAAGGCGGCCTGCTAATTCTGCTGTTCAGCTGAGGTGTGAGACGTCTTATTGCCTTGGTAGACCAGATTTAGTGTGGTCACATATTTTGCCGGGCTGAACAATAAATGCCTCAGTGGCCTCTGGATTTTGTTCAAATATAATGTTAGTGCTCCCACTGTGAAATAAAATACTGTATCAGTTTAAATCAAAAGGGAGTGCTTTCATTAGTCAGAGAAAAAGGAAAAAAGGTATTTATTGCCATAAAAGACCAGCTTATTAAGCCCCCATAGCTTTTTTTTATTCACCAGTGTGTGTTGTTTGAGGTTAATACAATGATTCTTTTCAGTCTGGAGGACAAGACCAGGAGAGGAAACACAAGAAGAGACGTGGTGAGTTCTACTCTATTCAGACCTCACTGATTGTGGCTGCTCTGAAGAAGATGCTGCCAATCGGACTCAACATGTGTACCCCAGGGGACCAGGAGATCATATCTTTAGCCAAGACACGCTACCTCCTGGTGAGACAAGTTAATAGTTTGACATGTGTTTTATGTCACTCAACAACACTTACAGTATTGTTCAAAATAATAGCAGTACAATGTGACTAACCAGAATAATCCAGGTTTTTAGTATATTTTTTATTGCTACATGGCAAACAAGTTACCAGTAGGTGCAGTAGATTCTCAGAAAGCAAACAAGACCCAGCATTCATGATATGCACGCTCTTAAGGCTGTGAAATTGGGCAATTAGTTGAAAGGGGTGTGTTAAAAAAAATAGCAGTGTCTGCCGTTGACTGTACAAACACAAAACTATGTTGTACAAACGTTTTTGTTTCTAGGATTTAGCAATCCTGTGAATCACTAAACTAATATTTAGTTGTATGACCACAGTTTGTTATAACTGCTTCACATCTGTGTGGCATGGAGTCAACCAACTTGTGGCACCTTTCAGCTGTTATTCCACTCCATGATTCTTTAACAACATTCCACAATTCATTTACATTTCTTGGTTTTGCTTCAGAAACAGCATTTTTGATATCACCCCACAAGTTCTCGATTGGATTAAGGTCCGGGGATTGGGCTGGCCACTCCATAACATTAATTTTGTTGGTTTGGAACCAAGACTTTGCTCGTTTACTAGGGTGTTTGGGGTCATTGTCTTGTTGAAACAACCATTTCAAGGGCATGTCCTCTTCAGCATAAGGCAACATGACCTCTTCAAGTATTTTGACATATGCAAACTGATCCATGATCCCTGGTATGCGATAAATAGGCCCAACACCATAGTAGGAGAAACATGCCCATATCATGATGCTTGCACCACCATGCTTCACTGTCTTCACTGTGTACTGTGGCTTGAATTCAGAGTTTGAGGGTTGTCTCACAAACTGTCTGTGGCCCTTGGACCCAAAAAGAACAATTTTACTCTCATCAGTCCACAAAATGTTCCTCCATTTCTCTTTAGGCCAGTTGATGTGTTCTTTGGCAAATTGTAACCTCTTCTGCACGTGCCTTTTTTTTAACAGAGGGACTTTGCGGGGGATTCTTGAAAATAGATTAGCTTCACACAGACGTCTTCTAACTGTCACAGTACTTACAGGTAACTCCAGACTGTCTTTGATCATCCTGGAGCTGATCATTGGCTGGGCCTTTGCCATTCTGGTTATTCTTCGATCCATTTTGATGGTTGTCTTCCGTTTTCTTCCACGTCTCTCTGGTTTTGCTCTCCATTTTAAGGCATTGGAGATCATTTTAGCTGAACAGCCTATAATTTTTTGCACCTCTTTATAGGTTTTCCCCTCTCCAATCAACTTTTTAATCAAAGTACGCTGTTCTTCTGAACAATGTCTTGAACGACCCATTTTCCTCAGGCTTTCAAATGCATGTTCAACAAGTGCTGGCTTCATCCTTAAATAGGGGCCACCTGATTCACACCTGTTATTTCACAAAATTGATGACCTCACTGATTGAATGCCACACTGCTATTTTTTTGAACACACCCCTTTCAACTAATTGCCCAATTTCACAGCCTTAAGAGCGTGCATATCATGAATGCTGGGTCTTGTTTGCTTTCTGAGAATCTACTGCACCTACTGGTAACTTGTTTGCCATGTAGCAATAAAAAATATACTAAAAACCTGGATTATTCTGGTTAGTCACATTGTACTGCTATTATTTTGAACAATACTGTATTTTAAGAAAGATATGCAAACAGCTCAAAAGGAGGAAGCTTTACATTTGTGTCTTATTCGTTTGTTATAACAACCTGTGTTATTTTGCCTTCTAGAAAGACACAGATGATGAGGTCAAAGACCACATTCGACAGAATCTGCATCTTCGAGAAAAAGTGAGCAAGCTGAACTTAAATTCATGACTGTAAGGAGTAATTAGCCTCCACATATTGTGTAGAAATCGTTTCTGCTACAGTTTGTATTTGATATCCTTTTTTTAAAACACACTCCCAGTCAGAGGACCCGGCAGTGAGGTGGCAGCTGAACCTATACAAGGACATAGTGATGAGGAGCGAAGGGCCTCCAGACCCAGAGATGGTGGTGGACCGTATCCAGAGGATCTCTGCTGCTGTATTCAACCTGGACCAGGTCGGGCTCAAACATTTATACATTTCCAAGTACATTCTGAGCTGCAAAGGCCATTTGTTTCATCAGACAACTGTGTGTTGTGCAGAGTGCAGTGAAAGACATACAGGGAATCTGATGTCCCGTTGAAGATCTAGAATAACTAAACATACAGCTAACGGACAAAGATCCTTACGTTTTATTGGAGTAAATTTTAATTGTGCACTAGTCATTGAGGAACTGTTAGGAAAAAGCATGTGTGCCTGATAAAAATGTCACTCCTCAACATTGATTTTTATTCTCTGGCATGCCCGGTAGAGGGTGACACCCAGTGCTTTGATTAATAACACTGACTACTTCTGCTCTTACTGTAGGTGGAGCAGCCACTGAGATCAAAGAAATGTGTGTGGCAGAAGCTGCTGTCTAAGCAGAGGAAAAGAGCAGTTGTAGCCTGCTTCCGCATGGCTCCACTTTATAATCTACCAAGGTATTACTGTGCACTGTACACAGCATTTACACTTATCCTCATGCTAACCATGTGTGTTCAAGATAACACTTGACATTGAACAGTAGTTGAGAGCTCCCTGGGCTACTAGTAGGAAATCACACCTTAATTTTTATCACTACACTTTCTTCTTCTTCTTCTGGCTGACTCACAATTTTCATTTCAGTCTTCCAGGGTTCTGACCTTGCATCAAAGCACAGCTTCCCTTCTTTTGTGTGTAACACAAATGTCTAGCCCCTGGCTGTTATTAGGAAGTAGAAAAAAAGGGGACACTAGCCATTTCATGCCATGCTGCTCTGTAACCGATCACGGGAAGTCAGGCAGAAAGCTACAGTAGGGAGGGAAACAATCATGGGGCCCCACCTGGGGGTGGGCATCTTCACTAAGTGCTCAGATGATGCTGCCCGCCTGCCTGACAGCACGAGTCATTTATTCAGAGACAGTGAAATATGGCGCAACATAGTTAATAATTGGTATACATTTACAATGCAAGAACAAATATTTGTTTGTATTTGGAATAATAGATTTGTGTTTGAAGGATGGATGTCAAGCTTCTGGATAAGGTCGGCTCTCCCTGGGTTTCACACATTTAGATGTCATCTATTCTCTTCTGTGTCTCTACTCAGCCTTTGTTCTCTATTCAAAGTGACACTCTGTTGTACCTCATCCCCCTCAGGCACAAAAATAATAATTACTTCCTGAAAGCCTACCGACATATTTGGCTGGAGATAATGCATGAGAACACAGACTATGACAGTCTGCTCTCCATGCTGACGGTAACGTAGTGCTGACCAAATGTTGCAACTGTATGACCTCACATTTCTTTTCTAACTACCCCTCACTCATCTCCAGGCACGGTTTCTGCTACAGAATCTAAGTCATATTCAAATAATTCGACTGGTATTTCCACTGGTCCGTATCTGTAAATGAACATTTCCACAGTTCGCCGTTCTGCTTTCTTGCCTTAAGTTAAATGAGATGATCAAAACAACAAAACCACACTAAATATGAAGCTACTGCCAGTAGGTGGTTAGCATAGCTTACCATAGAATTCAGCACCTCTGAGGCCCACAAATTAGCATGTTCTATCATTATACTGTACAAAAGACAATACAATATTGTACAACTTAACGTTTTTACACCAGGCCTTAAAAAGAGTACTGTATTTTCTGCACCATAAGGCGCACCGGATTATAAGGCGCAGTCTCAATTACGGGGTCTATTTCTGTACTTAACCCATACATAAGGCACACCGTATTATAAGGCGCATGCTAAAACGTAACGGAAGCAAAACAGTGAGTTTAGTTGAACTTTATTCTACTATTTAACAATACACTCACATTATTTTTTAATCAATCTTCTCCCACAAATCCACTTCCGAACCATAGATTCATTGATTTTGAATTCGCAGTTGCTCTATTCCCATTTACAACCGCGTAACTGATAGCCTGTAGTTTGAATTGTGCCTCGTAAGCATGTCTCTTCACTGGTGCCATTTTTGGGGGTCCTTAGACCGGTTTAGACTTGTTTACCGCTGCCAGCGTACGTAGTGTTTGTATTACGTCCCTGTGTCAGCGGGAAATGGTCCGACAGTCAATCAAGCGGAGTGCTTACCAAAGTCGCACAACAACATTTTTACAGATTTTGGAACTCAGTGCACACATAAGGCGCACCGGATTATCAGGCGCACGGCCGATTTTTGAGAAAATTTAAGGCTCTTAGGTGCACCTTATAGTGCGGAAAATACGGTAAGTTGTGATTTTTGCTTGGGGTTATGTGCTGGGCTATTTTTTTGGCCAGGAGCAGTGACTTCCTAGAGCAGGGGTCTCCCTGCCTGACCTGCTGCTGATTACCTGGCTCAGGTGTGTTCAGCCAGTCAGATAGATACCATCTTAGATGAAAGTGGAGTGAGGAAAGATAAAGTGAATCGGTATCTTCCAGCTTCTGACTGCGTGACCAGTTGGATGTGCCAATACCCTCAACTAACCAGTATTAACCCTTCTTAAGAGTCTTTCCCCCTCCTTTGATCTGCTCCAACCTAACCTAGACTAATATCTCTTCACCCTTCCTTAGGCATCGCTCTATTAACCTCTTCCTCCTGGCCTATCAGAGAATATGGATAGAAACAGAGGAGTACTCTTTTGAGGAGAAGCTAGTGCAGGATCTTGCAGTAAGTACTGCTCTTATCTCCCAATGTCCTCGTGCTGTGAGGAGCTGCACTACTGCCACTCTCTTTTACTTGTGTCACTGTCGGAAGTGTGCCCACCGTGCATGACTGGGTCACTCTCAGTCATCCATACAGTGTTGTCCAACTTGACACCTATTTTTGGTAACAACCATAAAATGTAATTGAAATTAAAACCACAAGGCATCACAAAGGAACCTTAGGGTGTAACAGATGAGCAACATTATGATCCAGCCAAGCAAATGCACACATTTGCAGTAACCCTAAGGTTAAAACAGCACCAATTTATGTGACAACATGAGTTGTTTCTGGTCTGTGATAAAATGGCAGAAAATTTATACACAAATTAATAATAAAATATGACAAACTGGGGTCATGGAGAGTCATGCTTAACTCCATTCTACACCCTCTAACACTGCTGAGCCTCACCCTTGGTGTGTGTGTTTGAGTGTGTGTCCATGTCTATGAGCATGTGTGTGGATGCACATGTTATTGTGGTTATGCCTGTGATGGTGGTTTATTGTCTGTATGCTATCGGTTTTTGGTGCTACCTGATTCTGTGCAGGATTGAAATGTGTTAAGTATTACTGTTCCTGCTGTTTATCCAACACATTCCAGTAAACATTTCTCAGTTTAGTGACTCACTTACAGTAGTCGATATTGAGAGCACATGCCTGAGCTCCATTGTTGACTTGTTGGATTTGTCCAGAAAACACAGCCCAAAATGGAGGAAGAGGAAGAGGAGGAGGTTAGAAAGCAGCCAGACCCTCTTCACCAGCTCATTCTGCATTTCAGCCATAATGCTCTGATTGAGCGCAAGTAAATACGCACTCACTGACACACACCTAGCCAACTGGCACCAGCATTCTCTGCTCCATCTGTGCTACATAATAATTTTGGCCTGGCTTTTAGCTAATAAAGCACTGCATTACAGTAAATGATTGCAGTATATTTTATGCTGGGAGAGAAACACAAGCAGTTTTCTGTATTTCTTTTGTTGCCTACTGTGCTGTATGCACCTTGCAGTGGCTATAAATATGAACACTGTAGCTATACAGGGTTTAACTGCTGGATATGTGTCTTTTTTGTTAGTTCTTTGGAAGAGGATCCCCTGTACATTGCATATGCAGATATGATGGCAAAGGTATTTCATTCTATAAATTGCTTTTACTGAGAAATATGCTGTTCAGCAAATTTTGCAGCTTTGACATATTATTTAATCTTTCAGAGTTGTGCTGAAGGTGAAGATGAGGAAGGAAAAGACAAAACATTTGAGGTGCTATTTCTCAGCAATATTGTTCTGTATTTCACTTTGTTTTTGAGCCATAGTCAGAAGTGCTGCATACTGTGCTATCACTTCCCTCAGGAAAAAGAAATGGAGAAACAAAAGCTGCTGTATCAACAAGCCAGACTTCATGACCGAGGGGCTGCAGAGATGGTGCTGCAGATGATCAGTGCCAGCAAAGGTAGGAAAACACGCAGTGATCTCTCCACCTTCATACTATTGCCACTGGATGTTGACTGATGTCTGACTTGTGGTTATCAGGACAACTTGGTGCTATGGTGACTTTCACCCTCAAACTGGGCATCTCCATTCTCAATGGTGGAAACATACTGGTCCAGCAGGTATCTACTGTTTTTGCATAAATTGTAAGGTTAACAGCACCAGCTCACTATTAACTGTGCTTTTATCTTGGTGCAGAAAATGCTGGAATATCTGAAGGAAAAAAGAGATGTTGGCTTTTTCAAAAGTTTATCTGGGCTGATGATGTCTTGCAGGTAATGGAGCCATGACCAGCTGTCACACACAAAACATAACATGTATTTTCTGTTTCTTAACTTCAATGTAAAGCAGAAATCGATCAAGTACACATATTACATTCAGGTTGGAGTCACAGGACGTAATCCCGAGACTGTGAAAAAAGTTGTAGAATGTCCTCCAATTTAATGGAATTTCAGTACTAAACTGCCAGTGTACCCCTTTAAAATGAAGAATATTGAAATGTGGCATTTTCGAATCAGAATCTGCATTATTGGCCAGGTGTGTCGGACACACGAGGAATTTGACTCTGGTACATTGGCTCTCAATGTGCATGCACATATCCCCATGCAAGGGGCACGTAAACAGTAAACCAACATAAGGCTAGTATAACAAAAATCATAGTTCAGTCATTGTCTTTTTCTCTGTCAGTGTCCTGGACTTGAATGCTTTTGAAAGGCAAAACAAAGCTGAAGGTCTGGGGATGGTTACTGAAGAAGGCTCAAGTAAGTGTGTGTAATAAACGTGGTAAGCTGTCTGATACAAAGAGCCATACTCAGTACATTTGTGACCTTAAAGTGGTGCTGAAAAAACTTACAATATGCTTGGTATCATTGTAGAGAGAACCTCAGCACTAAATGTTCAGCAGTTTTTGTGACACACTCCATGTTGTGGCTAAATGCTGGTCTGCGCCATATCTTTTTAAAGTGATGATGAGTTTATGAAGTATATACACCTTCATTTGCGCAGCAACAGCAAGAATTTTCAGCCACTCAGTGTTAAAGATCTCACTCAAACCACAGTACAAGCTATAAGAGATGTTGTTAAGTGCCACATCCCTCTTTGTGCTGTTATTACTTTCTAGTCAGGCTTGTAATTGACCTAATTGTGCAGCATTAGATTGACAAAATATTTGCTCTTTACTTTGTTGAAATACAAGCCCATCTCCATGTCATGTTGTATGTTATCATCATGCAGGTAAACCCGTGCTACTGTATGTCTAAGTCCTGTCTGGGCCTTCTCTGCCACTTAAAAAGCAGTCACAACCACAAGAACATCAGAGGTCTTTATTTAGCCCGATGGGTTGCATACAGTATATAAGTATATTTTTCTCATGCATATTTCAGCTCATTTCCACTTCATATGCTCAGGCATAAGTGATGGTAACTGTTAGTTCTAAACACCTGCCCAGAGAGCAGACTGTACTTTAAGACTGTTTAATTGTAACCACATGTTGGTGTCGCTAATCACTGTGAGTATTCAAAGATATTTCTATAGCACTATCATTCTCTCCTGTTCCTACTTATTCTAACTGAACCTTAGTGTCTTACCCTTTGCTTATGTCTGCTTTTGTTTTGTTTGTTTGTTTTCTTCTGATCATATTTTTATGTCATCGGTCGCAGTCAACGTGAGTGAGCGGGGTAAATACATGGTTTAGATTCTACTCATTCTATGCAATGCTGACATCTTGATTGCTCTCAGTTCAACTCCCTTCCTGGCACATTCCCTCTCAATCCTTCCTTACCCCTGTTCTCCCACTCTTCCCTTTTCCTGAATGCAATACAACCACCTTCTTTGTACCCTGGACTTAAGCAATGCATGCATGCTCCTTTGACATCTGGAGAGATTGTTCAGTCCATGGTCAGTTGCCCCAAATTGACTCATCTTTCTCCCTCTCTTTGTTTTTAACACTCCGGGCTTGTCATTTGCTGGGACCTTTTTTGTTTCCTAATTTTAATAATACTAACCAGTGTGCAATGAGAAATAAATCTTCCAAAGTTTTGTTTGTAAGAATCGACAAAGCTTTGCTGGTGCTAAAAAACAAAGCTCAGTTTTACTCCTGTTACAGTTATAAATGTCTTCGTGTTCTGAACCCTCAATATAGTGCCCATAATTTGATGGCGTTTGACAACTACACAGAAGCTTTATGAGGAAATGAAATCCATGCAAGTTCTAATGCCTGCTCTGACATTAAAATGATGGGCCTCTGACCTTCTTTTCACTGACAGGGCAGTAAATCTCATTTCTTGTCCCCAGGTTCCAAGGTACTGCAGAATGATGAGTTCACAAAGGATCTCTTTAGGTTTTTGCAGCTTCTCTGTGAGGGCCACAACAACGGTAGGTGGATGGTTTTTTTCTTCCTAGGTCTAAGTCTTCCTAGTTTTGCTGCATGTCTCTAAATAACATGGGTGTGAATGTATTCATCTGCAGCTAATTTTTGTTTTAGATTTTCAGAACTTCCTGAGGACTCAGACAGGGAACACAACTACAGTCAATATCATCATTAGTACTGTAGACTATCTACTAAGACTTCAGGTATGATATTGCTACAGAGACCCAGTAGAATACATTTCATGTATTATTTCACTGTTGTCAGTGTGCAGAATGTTTTTCTTTTGCCTTTATTAGGAATCTATCAGTGACTTCTACTGGTACTACTCTGGTAAGGATGTTATTGATGACGCTGGTCAGAGGAACTTCTCAAAAGCTCTGGCAGTGGCAAAGCAGGTCTTCAACTCTTTAACTGAGTATATACAGGTACCATATCGCAATGCACTGCAACACAACAACAACTAATGAAAATTGCAACCACTGTATATGATTACTCTGAAATAAAACATGCAAATAGGATAAATCTGGTGCTATGATTGGCTCTCTTCTCTCTGTGCTGTTTGCTCCAGGGTCCGTGTATTGGCAACCAGCAGAGCCTGGCTCACAGCAGGCTGTGGGATGCAGTGGTGGGCTTCCTGCATGTTTTTGCCAACATGCAGATGAAGTTATCACAGGTATCAACTGTTTCTCTGCAATAAAGCTCTGATGTTGCTATGCACCTGTCAATGGTGGGAAATAATGAGATACAAATCCTCAAGTACTATGATTTTGAGCTACTTGTAATTCACATCAGTGTTAAATTTTATGCAAGTTTATACTTTTTCCACTATATTTTGAAGGAAATATACTTCTTAATCTACTTCATTGTATGTAAAGCAAAGCAACAATATAGATTAAATTATTAGATTTCAGCAAAAAATCATTTTGGCATTTTTGCCTGAGTTTGCCACAGTTTTACAGTCGAGAGGTCTGTGACATTCAACAGGAGTAGCCAGGAACTGACGAAGAGCCATGTGCATTAATGCAGGAATTTAATCTTGGAGATGTCTGACAGTCAAGAAGTTTAGACGTATTCCATCTAAGTTGTTTTATGGTATGTGTCTTAACCTCTTGACTACCAAATGTCTCAATTTAAGGTCATTAAAGTAAAGCATTAGTTATAATAATTCAGTCATTATACATACATATTTTATATAATAATAATAATAAATGGCTAAAGAGGCGATTCAGCATAATAAGTAATTTTACTTTTGATAGCTATATACATTTTCTGACAATACATCTGTACTTTTAGTGCAGTAAAATTTTAAAATCAGGCTTTTTATGGCAATATGTTGCTCTTACACAATTAAAGATCTTAGTACCACATACACCAGTGGTATTGGTCAGCCAGAGGTTTGTTTAAGATAGGATATCTGCTGCCACTAGAGGTCTCTCCAGACCCAAGAACAACTCCAGGCTACTGCAGTACAATTACACATATCATTCCATTCAGCTACATGATATATAGCTCCATCTATAATATTTCCTCCATGCCCAATAAGACAGGAGTCTAACCTTAATTCGTGGTCATCAGACTTGATCTGACGGTAGAAGCCAGGATGACAAAGGGCACAGGTGTATGGGTTAGAATTTAACACATCCAAGTATGCCTCAGATTTATGGCCTACTGAATCCAGGCTCCACGGAGACCCTAAATGAGACAACTGACCTAGCCATCTGCTCCTAGACAGCAAAATAACATTAGCTATGGTGCTGATGGATGGGTGTTACCTGCTCTGGAAGGCCCCTGCAGGGCTATTGTGGGTTCCCACTATCTGAAGCAGACTCAATCTCTCTAAAAGCAATTGAGAATATTAGACAGGGCAGCAGAACCCTTAGAGCAGGGGTGTCAAACTCAATTGCACAGGGGGCCAAAACGCAAAGCACACTTTAGGTCGTGGGCCGAACAGGATAAACATTTATTGAAAACACCAAAACTAAATGTTTTTTGAACATAAATATGAATAAAGACAGACAGGAATATTATTCCAGAATAAATAAACTTAAACTTTAAATAACTTAAAATATTTTGCTCGCCATAAAAATATCTCCTGTCAAAATTATACAAATTCAAAATATGAACATGCTACAAAAAAACCCCTGGAAATGTCAATAAAATTTGTGCTTTTCAGCAAAAGTTAAAATAACAAATCAAAACATTCAATTTTCCTTGCTCTTATGACATTTTGTCAGAGCTGGATGCTTGGCATCTTTTCTTGGCAACAAGTTTGGTTTTTGTTTGGGGTAAAGTTCTGTGTTGTGCAGATTCTCAGCATGGACTGCAGGTGTTCATCAGTGAGACTACTCCTGTGTGCTGTTTTGTTAATCTTCATCACTGAGAGCAGCTTCTCACACAGATATGTGCTACCAAACATGCACAAGGTTCGAGCCGCATGTAGTCGGAGCTGGGGCATTGCTTCAGGAATGGAGCGAATAAACTGTGCGGGCCTTTCAGTGTCGTACTTTGCCTTTAGTGTCCCATTACACTGCAGCTCAGTCAGCTCCATCTGAATCTGTACAGGTGCAGTTTCCACGTCAACGGCAAATGGGTTGCGAACTCATTGCGCAGTGCGCTCAGTTTATCAGCAAAGTGCGCATTTGGGAACATCGTTGCGCCGAGTTGGTTCAACATTACTTGGCAACAGGGAAAGTGGGGCAAGTTGCACTGGTGCATTTGTGTCTCCCATAAGAGCAGCTTCACTTGAAATGCCTTCACCGCATCATACATGTCAATGATCATGTGGTCACGTCCCTGGAGCTGAAGGTTTAAGACGCTGAGATGAGATGTTATGTCAGCCAGAAATGCAAACTCACATTTCCACTTTTCATCCCGCAAAACTGTGGAGTCTTTTCCTTTACAGTCCATGAACTGACAGATTTCCTTGCTGAGCTCAAACTCTATTGAGAACTTTTCCCCGACTCAGCCAACGCACCTCTGTATGAAAAGGAATGTCGGCAAGCATCTATTTCCCGCACAAAAGACAGAAATTGCCGGTGATTTTAAACCTTTAGCTCGGATAAAGTTTACGGTTTGCGTTACAGTGCTCATTACATGCTCCATTTTTAGGACTTTACCACACAGCGTTTCCTGGTGTATGATGCAGTGATATGCTGTTAAATCACCAGTACAGTTCTCCTCCTGCATCTTTACTCGCATCCTTCCCACTAGCCCACTTTTTTCACCACACATCGCCGGTGCTCCAACTGTTGTAAGTCCAACAAGTTTGTCCCAGGGCCGTTTCATGTTGGTTACACTTTGACATACGTTTTCGAAAATGTCTTTTCCTGTCGTTGTCCCGTGCACGCACAAATTAGAGTCCACTCCACGGATGAAGATGGCCAGCTGTGCAGTGTCCATCATGTCTGTACTTTCATCTACAGCAAGAGAGTATGCAATAAAGTCTTTGCTTCTTTCACTCAACTGTGTTCTAAATCAGTGGCCATCTCACAAACCTAATCAGCAACCGTATTTCTACTCAGGCTTACATTTGCAAACACTTGCTTTTGTCTGGACACAAGACGTCGCACACCTTCATCATGCAGCTCTTCAGAAACTCTCCGTCGGTAAATGTCCAGGCTGATTTGGCTATCTCCTCTGCCATAATGAAACTTGCTTTCACAGCAGCTTCACTTTGTGATTTCGCTCTGGTGAAAAACATCTGCTGAAATGTCAGATTCTTCTTGGTTATCACAGGTATCAACCAATTCTTGGTTATCCTGGCTGTGTGCTTCAGATCGTTGTCATGTTGGAAGACCCAGCCACGACCCATCTTCAATGCTCTGACTGAGGGAAGGAGGTTGTTGCTCAAAATCTCACAATAAATGGCCCCATTCATCCTCTCCTTAATACAGTGCAGACGTCCTGTCCCCTTCACAGAAAAGCACCCCCAAAGCATGATGTTACCACCCCCATGCTTCACAGTAGGGATGGTGTTCTTGGAATGCAACTCATCCTTCTTTTTCCTCCAAACACGACGAGTGAAGTTTAGACCAAAAAGGTCTACTTTGGTTTCATCTGGCCACATGACTTTCTCCCATGCCTCCTCTGGATCATCCAAATGGTCTTTGGCAAACTTCAGACGGGCCTGGACATGTGATGACTTGAGCAGGGGAACCTTCCGTGCAATGCATGATTTGAAACCATGACGGCGTAGTGTTCTACCGACAGTGACCATTGAAACTGTGGTCCCAGGTCTCTTCATGTCATTGACCAGCTCCTCCCTTGAAGTTCTGGGCTGATTCCTCACCTTTCTTATCA
>NW_018128280.1:55723-72998 GCF_001952655.1 Monopterus albus | reverse complement strand
TTTCTCAGGTGTTCAAATACTTATGTTCAGCAGTGCAAGACAAATAAATTCTTTAGAAAATCATACAATGTGAGTTCCTGAATTTTTTTTTTAAATTCTGTTTCTCAGAGTGGGAATGCACCTACAATGTGAATTTCAGACCCCTCCATGATTTCTAAGTGGGAGAACTTGCAAAATCGCAGGGTGTTCAAATACTTCTGTTCCTCACTGTATATAAAACGATCTCGCAGGCCGGATATAATTGTACGCCAGGCTGGATGTGGCCCGTGGGCCTTGAGTTTGACACCCCTGCCTTAGAGGGAGGCCATCAGTAGAATGTGTGATAGAGTGTAGAGTGATTCACAAAGTTTACCTTTTCTGTGTTCTTCTAACAGGACTCCAGTCAAATAGAATTATTGAAGGAGCTACTGGACCTCCAGAAGGACATGATTGTCATGATGCTTTCTCTCCTTGAAGGTTGACTTTTCAATCACTCACTGGCTCCATATGAGCTGCACTAGTTACAATGATATTGTCTCTTTTATGACTTTCATAACACAGATTTCTTTGCTTAGAATTTAATCAAATATTTACAGCAGCAGTTTTGCTTAATTTAAATGAGGAATATTGCTTGTTTTTGTGTTTAGTGACAAACTTTGCTTGGGTCTTATTCTGGGTCACTTCACAGGTAATGTTGTCAATGGTACCATTGGCAAACAAATGGTGGACACCTTGGTAGAGTCTTCTAGCAATGTGGAAATGATCCTCAAATTTTTTGACCTGTTTCTCAAGTTGAAGGACTTAACCACGTCAGACAGCTTCAAGGAGTACGACTCAGAGAGCAAAGGGGTCATCTCAAAGAAGGATTTCCAGAAGTCCATGGAGAACCAGAAGCAGTATTCCCAATCCGAGATTGAGTTTCTTCTCTCATGTGCTGAGGCTGATGAGAATGACATGTTCAGCTACAGGCAGTTTGTGGAGAGGTTTCATGAACCAGCCAAGGACATAGGCTTTAACGTAGCTGTGTTGTTGACCAATCTCTCGGAGCATATGCCTCATGATGCTCGCCTCTCGACTTTCCTCAACCTAGCCGAGAGTGTTCTCAGCTACTTTGAGCCCTATCTGGGCCGAATTGAGATAATGGGTGGAGCCAAGCGTATCGAGAGAGTCTACTTTGACATCAGCCAATCAAGTCGTACCCAGTGGGAAAAGCCACAGGTGAAAGAGTCGAAGCGGCAGTTCATCTTCGATGTTGTCAATGAAGGTGGGGAGAGTGAGAAGATGGAGCTGTTTGTCAACTTCTGTGAGGACACCATCTTTGAGATGCAGCTAGCTTCTCAAATTTCAGAGCAAGACCCAGTAGAGCGCCCGGAGGAGGACGAAGATGACAAGCAGTGTGTACTGGAGAACCAGGAGGAAGAGGCGGAGAGCGTGACATTGGAATCATCCTCTGCCTTCACCATTGCCTGCATCTCAATGAAAAAAAGCCTCTGCCACTTGCGCCAACTGCTAACTATTAAGAGCATGAGACGACAGTACAGAAAATTCAGGAAGATGAGTGTGAAGGAGATGGTGCGAGGGTTCTTCTCCTTCTTTTGGATGATCATCACGGGACTTTTCTATTTTGTTTACAGCTTAGTTTGGGGTTTCTTCCATATTTTGTGGACCACTATGTTTGGGGGTGGCCTCGTTGAAGGGGCTAAGAATATGAAGGTGACAGACATTTTGGGAAACATGCCAGACCCCACTCAGTTTGGCATCCATGGAGATGTGTTAGAGACGGAAAAGATGGAGGCGAATGAAGCATCAGCATTGGCGGAGATGGATCAGATGGCTCAGAGGGATGCAGCAGAGGCAGACCTGATGGCTGAGTTACTCAACATTCAGCCCAAGAAGGAGGGAAAGCATGGGACCGAGCCAGGTTTGGGGGATGTGTCTGAGGTTGTGGTGGGGGATGCTCCATCTATAGCCAGTGCTGTCAGGCAGAAGAAGGCACAGGTCAGCACTCCAGATTATTTCTAATCATGCCATTTTGACATTTTACTTGAAATGTATTTATTATATTAGAAAAACTGCTAAAGAAATTGATGGTCAAAAGCACCATTTGTTATAGATGGCAGCAAAGAAGAGGGCTGCAAATGGAGACTACAAATCTGATTCAGAGAAAGCAGAGTAAGTTTTAAGTTCCTCAAGGAAAATAAAATCATTTGATTATTTTGATATTATAAACTGAGGTCTAAGAGTAGATTAAAGGTATATTTCCACGTGGTATAGTAACTAAGTAATTATCTGTCTCTCAGGCCTTCTGTAATCTTGTTCTTCTCATAGGCCACATGTATGTGAGTGTGTATCTTTGGCCTTGTGGTGACACGCATCAGTCTGGTTCTAATAGGGAGTGTTTTTGCAGTTCAGAAGATGGTGAGAAGAAGGACCGTGATAAGGCCAAAGATGAAGCCCCTCCAGAGCCTTCAGTGGAGAAGAAGAAAGCCCCAAAGAAGAGGCTCGGCCAGAAGAGAGATCCACCGGAGGCCTTCACAGCCAGCTTCCTTGCAGGCTTAGAAATCTACCAGACCAAGATACTGGTCAGTTGTTTTCCTCATGTGCATTGCTGTTTTAAAACAACAGTATCGAAATAATTTAAGCAGACAGAGACCATATAACTCATTTAGAAATTTTTATTTTTTCACAGAATTACCTGGCCAGAAATTTCTACAACCTTCGTTTCTTGGCACTTTTTGTAGCCTTTGCTATTAACTTCATTCTCCTCTTCTACAAAGTAAGCTTGTAGTTAAACCATAATATACAGTATAGAGCTGCACATCGTTCAAGTGTTTTGGTAAATACAGAAAAAATGTCTCCTTGTATTTCAGGTAACAGGTGATTACTCAGACGATGAAGACCCCTGGAATGGTGAAGGTAGAGTCGGAGAGGACGAAGATGAAGGAGCATTTGAGTACTTCATCCTGCAGGAGAGCACAGGCTACATGGCGCCAACGCTTCGCTGTCTGGCAATACTACACACGATCATATCTTTCCTGTGTGTAGTGGGATACTACTACTTGAAGGTACAGCAGCAATCACTGACAAGACACTTTTTTTGGTTTACACTTTAGAGTTATTATTTTTAAAGGTGGCGTTTATTAGCAATCAAATAATTTTAGCTGCAAAATAATACTGTACCAATGATTGAGCTAAATCTCCTCTATGTCATAGGTGCCCCTGGTAGTGTTCAAGCGGGAGAAGGAGATAGCAAGAAAGTTGGAGTTTGCAGGCCTCTATATCACAGAGCAGCCTTCTGATGATGACATCAAAGGACAGTGGGACAGACTGGTCATCAATACTCCGTGAGTCAGCTGCAGTACAGTCATTAAATTGTGAGTCATAATCTTTTATAAGCAAAATTTCAAATGCTGTTTTGTTTTGTTTTTGGGTTTTTTGCTGTTCTTATCAGGTCTTTCCCAAGCAACTACTGGGATAAATTTGTCAAACGCAAAGTAAGTGGCTTATGTAATGTTTGTGTAATCTATTATGCACAGAACACATAAACCCATTGAGTTTATTTATTTACTAAATGTCAGTTACAGTGTTGTCCTCTAATATGTTTCTGTTTTGCTGATGTTTGCAGGTGATCAAAAAGTACAGAGACCTGTACGGAGCAGAGAGGATAGCAGAGCTGCTGGGATTGGACAAGAGTGCCTTGGATTTCAACCCGACAGAGGAAAGTGTCACTAAGGAGGCTTCACTGGTGTCATGGTGAGAGATTAAACAGATAAAGTGCAGACAGGATAGACGTGGTTGAAGCAAAACCAGAGGCCAAATAGGAAATATGAACTCCCTCATATCAACCGTTCTCTGTTGACAGGTTGAGCTCGACTGATACAAAGTACCATGTCTGGAAAATGGGAGTGGTGTTTACAGACAATGTAAGTTTGAACACAAGTTAGTATGATTAATTGCTCTGTTTTGTAGTTTTATGGATGACTGAGTGAATATTTGATGGATGGATAAATGGGGTGATTCATGATTTTGCTTGTTGTTCATTTTGTTTCATTACCAGTCATTCCTGTATCTGGTGTGGTACACCACCATGTCTATTCTGGGCCACTACAACAACTTCTTCTTCGCTGCCCATCTATTGGACATTGCCATGGGCTTCAAGACCCTCCGCACCATCCTCTCCTCTGTCACACACAACGGCAAACAGGTGAGGAGGTCGCACAGGCTTCCTCCAAGCAGCAGGGGTCACTGCAGAGTTAGCACTTGGAGTCGGGGTGTAACCACTGCCTGTTTATTCCCTGATGTGCAACCGCAAATCAGTATGTTTCCACCACACAAATGGCATCTTGAGTAACACTATTGTCAAGCCTTTTGTCAGTTCAACCACATAAAAGTAATCTGTTAAATATAAGAGTCAGTTTGGTCTCATTTGGACTAAGATGGCAATACAGATGCTTACTGCATCATGATCTTTTAACTGTGATCATGTGATTGTGCGTGATTCTGTAAGCTGCTGTCTATTTACCTATAATTTTGAAGCTTCTTCCATTTTTTATCACCAGAGATCAAAAGCCTCCAAACAACAACCAGCAGCAACCAAATCTTGATATGTTTTGGCTTTACACGTGGCTAACATATTAGTAAACTGTAAACCATTTACACATTCGCCAGATGTAGTGCAAGACCTGACTAATCTTACCTTTTAACTCTGATTTGTTCCACAAACCATGAATCTGTCTCTCTACACTCTCTCTGTGTGGTCAGCAGGTATGACACAGTGGGCTTCAGTGACAATCTGTCCAAAATGCTATAATATATGTTAAAATGACACTTTGAACAAGGATATGTCATCAAGTAAATATAGTATGTGCTTTGTTGATTCTCATCTCTTTGCATCTCTCCTTCATGAGTTAAAAGATACAATAAATTAATTTAGATGCATTGAGTAGCCTTTGGCATTTGAGTTCAAATAGCTTAAACACCTTCATTTAAATACCACGTCAGGCTGTCAGTTCTTGTAGGGAATCTCATTACAGCTGACCAGCAGGAGAAACCTAAACATAATGTCACTTCAGTCTCCGAGGGTGAAAATGCACCCAAATGCCAAGACCACAAGGAATGGCCCCAGCCGCCTGTGGGCAGATCAGCCAAACTGTCAGATATAGTTTACTACTCCTCCCTTTGTTGTTGCTGTTTTGGTTGATGAGTGAATCATGTAGGAACTTAACTGTACCTGTGATGGACTGGCGACCTGTCCAGGGTGTACCCCGTCTTCTCCCGATTGCCGGCTGGGATTGGCTCCAGACCCCCCCACCCCACCCCCCGCGACCCTGTTTGGGACTGGGCGGTATAGCAGATGAATGAATGAATGAACTTAACTGTACCTTCCACTAATTTGAACATTCTTCCAGGCTGCTCTTCTCTTGCGACCACCAGTCCCTCTGGGGGTTTTCGGTGCTTTCATAGGAAACAAATGGGAGCTGTCATTCAGCCCTTGCTGAGAGTGTGTTTCTGTATAGAGTGTATAGTTTGTAATGATGCCTCACTGTGTTTTGCTGTAGCTGGTGTTGACAGTGGGCTTGCTGGCGGTCGTGGTCTATCTCTACACTGTGGTGGCCTTCAACTTCTTCAGGAAATTCTACAACAAGAGCACGGATGACGATGAGCCAGACATGAAGTGTGATGACATGATGACAGTAAATATTAGTCACACATATTTTTGTTCACTTGGGCCTATTGCTTGAATACACCCTTAAACTGATGCTCTACATTAAATTTGTGCGAACCCTCTCTCCACAGTGCTACCTGTTCCACATGTATGTTGGCGTGAGAGCAGGAGGGGGCATCGGGGATGAGATTGAGGACCCGGCTGGGGACCCCTATGAGCTCTACCGTATACTTTTTGACATCACCTTCTTCTTTTTTGTCATTGTAATCCTTCTAGCCATCATCCAGGGTGAGCTCCAGCATTGTATGCACACCTGTTAATGGTCTTTTACACCAAATATAGCTCCTTCTAGGATTATTTGATTAATAAATCTTACTAAGCTAACCTCTCAATTGAGCCCCATATCACTGTAGTATATTCATATTGCACTCCATACTATGCTTTTACTATTGGAACCTTGAGGTATAAGACTGTGACTACACTGATTACACAGATACAGTACAGTGTATATGATGTGCTCACACAATTTCTTTGCAGGTTTGATCATTGATGCTTTTGGAGAACTGAGAGACCAGCAGGAACAAGTCAAAGAGGACATGGAGGTGTGAGGAGATTTCATTCTCACCCATAGTTGGCATCCTATGGAGCACTGAAGGGGGTTCAGGGCATGCAGGAGTGAAATGAGGATAGGGGTTTTTTTTCCGCTAAAGGAAATAACACAATTTAATAACCTTACTTAGTGGATTATTATGATATGGAATGTGTGCAGGACATATTGTACAAGTTAATTTGAATACAAAGAGCTACATATTGACCCAAAACCACAATTGGACAGAATTCATCTTCGCATATATGGTTTTGTCTGAATAACACCCGTATTTTACAGAGAATATGTCCCCCAACCTTTAACCCTAACACCTAACCTGCCAGATGAAGGACAGAGCACACTTATGTCCAATTTTGAGAGGCAATCAGCTTATTTGAGTCATATAAGCCTTTTTCTTTAGAAACATGGAGTAACCCTGATGACATCCTAAGGATTATTTTCTTAGACTTTATAGAAGACATTATACAACTGTTTGCAAGGCATTTATGTGTAACATCAGTGGAGTTCCCTTTTAAAAATAATGAAAAATGATCTCTTTATTACTATACAATTACAATGAAGCACAGGAAGAAAAAGTAATGAAAATCTTGTGCTATCTTTTTTTCTTTTTCTGTCCTCAGACCAAATGTTTCATTTGTGGGATCGGTAACGACTACTTCGACACAACACCTCATGGCTTTGAAACTCACACTTTACAAGAGCACAATCTGGCCAACTACCTGTACGTGTCCTACTTTCAAGCTTTTTATTTAACCTGTTAGTGATCATTTTTAACTTTTTATTACAAGTGTATTAATCATTGTTATTGTCTTTCCTAAGCATGCTGTTTTCAGTAATTTAATCATATGACTGATGGCTTCAGCACATTACCACACCATTAGGGCCAAAGTCACTAAATAGCCTTAATGATCCAGAACACCAGCACTCTTCAAGTATTCTCTTCATCTGTCTCTGTGCTTCTCCCTGCACTCCCTGCTTATCCAGTGTTTGTGTATAATACCCGTGACAATATAAAGTCTCTGTCCATTTGCACTCGTCATCAGCTGCGCAGAGGATACAAGAGCGACCTCATTATGTTGCTTCATTACTATTTAATGCCATTGGAAAACGGGTTTATGATACTATGCTCTCCTAGCATGTTCATCATGATTTGCTGTGATGCCCACAGAGATACAGCAGCCCACTGCCATTTGCACTTGGGAAACAGTAGGTGATTCGGTGATTACTTATTTTGTTTAGACACGTGCATCAGAAATTGTGAAGCCACCTCGAAACACAGGATGTGGCATTCCCCGTGATTATAATGTCAGAATCACATAAACCTCGGTAAAGCTGGTATTTTGTGTTTTACTTTCAATAAAATGTTTATGTGGGAGAATGTGAAAACTTGTCAGGTTTTGTGTGTGTGTGTGTGTGAAGTTAGTTTTGTCTCATTTGCCTTTCTTTTTCTAAAGATTTTTCCTGATGTACCTTGTCAACAAGGATGAGACTGAGCATACTGGCCAGGTACAGTAATAGCCTTTCTCAGAGGAATCTTCAGCCAGTCAGAAACTGTTAAACAATGATAGTTATCCTATCAATGACATTGTGATGTGTGTGCATCTACAGTTAATATCACATTTTTCTGACCAATATTATAGTTCAAGTTCAATTGCCGTTATTTTCTTTAAACTACAGACCTATTTGTGGTCTACGCTGTTTTAAATAAGATTGTACTATAAGCTTTATTACTGTCCCAGCTTGTTCCTACACAAAATAAAATGGGTCAATAATGTTCCCAGGGTTCTATAAAAGAACTGACCAATTGAGTTCACATATATTTAGATATTACCTTAGTGGTAAACTTAGTCAACCTCATTAATACTCAAAGTATTATTTGATAACTGCTGACAGCTGCATAGTTTGCAATTGTGTGACAGTAATGACAAGCAGCTGGTAAAGTCATGTATAAACATTTTGATATCACACTGCTTTGCTTTGTAGCTGCTAAGGTGAAAGTAAAGCTAAAATTAGCTTAACAGACTGGCAGAACTAGCTGCTCAAAGCCCTGAATTACATTTACACATTATAGAAGTGTAACTGGGGTATTGTGACAGCTCTATTCGCCAGCTGTCTGCCATTTCTAGTTGACAGTTGCTGAGCTACCCACAAGTTGCCTGTCTGAAACTGAAGGACAAAAAAGACTTGGCATCCTGTAAGTCATAACAAAAAGACACAGTGCACAATTTTTTTTCAACATTAAAAATGATAGGGTTAATGTTTTTTGTTGTTTCGTGACAGGATTAAAGTTTCGCCTCCTGCAACTTGTTAAGCCAGTACTATTTTTGTGAATAATAGAATTGTACTTTCAAATTTTAGTTTTGATTTAAAAAAGATTAATTGTTTGGCCTTAGCCTTTACATGGTTTGTATGCAAGTTTATGTCCAAAAGTGGATTTACTAGTTTCTTTTACTGTTTATGCATGTATGTGTCCAGGAGTCATATGTGTGGAAGATGTACCAGGAACGATGCTGGGACTTCTTCCCAGCCGGCGATTGTTTCCGTAAACAGTATGAAGATCAGCTTGGATAGAGCAGATGGATCCTCTTTACTTTGAGAATGTAGTCCTGCATGCAGCTGCAGGACTGCAACACCGCACAGTCATCCCACCAGTGCTTTGGACAGGCCTGAGGAAAGACGAGGCAAAACACCTCCCATCATGTCAGATGCACCCTAACTGATTTTTTTTCTTTTGAGGGGCCTCATTTTTGACAGAGGGCTGCCTTTTACTCCATATAACCCAACCACATCATTGCACTTTTTTTTTTTTTGTTTTAACTGAAACACTGGGTTGTTTGGGGTTATGGGACAATGTGTTAGTCATATTATGCACAAGAACCCAACTTCAGTATGTTGAGAATGTTGAACTTAATGCCAAAAGAAAAGCATAGGAGTATAGTAGATTTACATAGCGTGCAAAATGTGATATGGAAAATGTTCTTGTCAGATGTTGTAACCTCACATATTGAGATGAAGTTTTAGAGTGAAGTGGCAAAAAGGTGTATTATGTAGGATAACACATTCCTACATTTGTTTCATGAAGTGCCTTACTGTACTCTGTCTACATTACAATGAAGCTATGCAAAATTTTTGTTTTTTCTTTATTGTAAGTACAGGAATTTTCTTGGAGCAGTAACAAGTACTGTAGCTGTCCAGATGTAGTTTGTGGCTGAGGTTTTTCATTTGAACATGGAAGAACTGCATTGGTTTGGTTTACTTTTCTGCTGAATGCAGCATAACTGCAACATTTATGGTACAGTGTGTGTTATTGACACACCAGACTTTACTAAACACCTTCAGACAATAAAATTGCTATTGTATGGCTATTTGTATGTAGTAGCTTTGCTGATCTGTGCATTTCTTTTGATGGAAAAAATAAATTAGTGCAAGAAATTTAAGCAATTAATGCTGTTCCTTGGTGTCTGTAAACTCAACTGATATTGTAGATACACACACCAAAACTCACTTAACTATAACACAGATTGCAAGATACCTACACTCACCCTAAATCTTAAACCTATATCATAACTGTGACCTTCCTGCTGTTTACAGTGTGAGTAGATTTATACTTCTGATCGATCAGAGAGGTAGAACAGGGCCTCAGAAGGCTGCATGTTGGGAGTATTAGTCCTGTTTTCCATGGTGCCACCTGTCAGCTGACCTCATAGCACCACACCTCAGGCACCACACAGTGTTGTAGCCTGCTGCTGTGAGCAGTTCTGCCTCCTCAGCTTATGTTTGTAACAGCTCTGGCATATTTGTCTGGTTGTTACGAATGCAGCACATTGCGTGTGAATTACATTTTCTAAAATTTTAAAAGTGAACTGCAAGATTAAAAAGCCACATTTATTACTAATGGTGATAAAAAGTTGTGACTGTAGTTTGGAGAGATGGAGACATATATCTATTAAATTCTAGATTCCCATTGTTAAGTCTGGTGGCATAAAAATGAGATTGGTTGTTAAGGGAATTTGTGCTCATGCATAGCTTTACCAACTGTTAGAAATATTTAATCTTTTCTTGCTTTCAATCAGATTGTATATGCATTCAGTTGTCATTCTGACATCTATATTCTGTTTCCAACCAACCAATCAAAATGCTAATGCATAATGTGATTTTGTGTAATATAGTATATTATGTAGGTTTCTCTTGGATAGATTTTATCCAGTCTGTTCACTCATCTTGTCTTGCCTGGATAGTACATGACTCATTATAAATACAATGACATTTTGAACAATATGCCTATGTGTTTTCTAGCCAAGAATTAAATGAGAAAATTGTTGCTAAAAATAAAGTTATAGTTAGCATGGTCTGTGCAAAGGTGACAGAAATCTGCCAAAACGCACCTAAAACCCACTTTGTACATGTTTGGACAGAGCCAGACTACCTGTTTGCCTCTATTCCTAATGTAAGGCCAGTCCAG
The DNA here is from genome assembly GCF_001952655.1 of Monopterus albus. NCBI lineage: Eukaryota > Metazoa > Chordata > Actinopteri > Synbranchiformes > Synbranchidae > Monopterus > Monopterus albus. The sequence goes on along the minus strand of NW_018128280.1, from coordinate 62,285 downwards.
TTGGCTTCATATTTAACAGGATAGAGAGCAAAAAGGTACATTTTTAACTCAAGCTCTTTTGCTCTGCTTTTCCAACTTTAACCATGAAAAATGTATTGCATTCACTCAAACCCAAAGGATGAAGACAACAGACTCCCCAGAAAATAACATCCAAGTGTTAATGTACCTTTACTTAGTTCCACTATAATGCTTTAGAGTAGAGTCATTTAGTGGGCAGCTGCTAATAGCTTTTTACTGACTCAAGGGGCTCAATCTCCATCACAGAGCCAAGGTAAAACAAAGCCAAGGTAAAACAAGGCCAAGGTGGAATAACACAACCTCACTGCATATCACCACTGTCGTCTTTATTGTAAGACATGACCGCTTTTTATATTTTATATGACTGTCTTGTATCAGTTTTGGCAACCATCTTTGGTTTAAAATGACTAACAGACTGAACATAGAAAAATGCTAATCTGGAGATTTATCTATGTTGCATTCAATATTTTGTGTGTAATCTCATAAGTGTCAAGTCATTTGTGTACTCTAATGTCTGACCCCTGTTCTCTTCTCACCATGGATCCTGCTGATAACCTATTGCTGATGTAATGCAGCTGAAAGTTTTATCCGGCCTGCCATCCTGGTGCCCTGCAGGGTGCACAGCCCTGTGGAGTGTCGGATAGGTCGGGAGGAGAAGAGCGCAGCTTGAGTCGCAATCCATGCTTCCACCTGCAGTTGGTGACCTGCAGAGAAACCTCTGGTGACAAGACACAGGAATGTGGTCCAAGTAATGCATCTTGTCATTCTATAAGCCTTCATCACACAGCAAACAACACCTTAACAGATAAACTATGTATGTTGAGAGAAGGTGAAGAGAGGCCTAGGTTGTTGCCCTCTTCATTATTCACTCTGATGGCCATTAATTGACAGCCAAATTTCATATTGTTTTATAGATTTGTAGGATACCTTCACCTTAACTGTCATCAAAACTAATGTCTCATTTAAAAAATGCAGGCAGCATGGCGGTGCAGTAATTAGAGCTGAAGGTTCCCGGTTCAAGCTTCAGCCAACCCTATGCTTTTCTGTGCAGAATTTGCATGTTCTCCCTGTGCCTGCGTGGGTTCTATCCAGGTACTCTGGCTTCCTCCCACAGTCCAAAGACATACAGCTTAGGCTGATTGGTGACTAAATTGCCCCTAGGAGTGAGAGTGTGTGTGTGTGTGTGTGTGTGTGAGATTGTCTGTCTCTAAGTGTCAGACTGGTGACCTGGCCAGGGTGGACCCCGCCTCTCGCCAAGTGCTTTCAACCATATCACATGTTAGAGTTGTCTCAGTTGTCATGGTAATTGCATGTTAACATGAGCACAGCAGCATTATGATTTTATCCATAGCACTTTCATGACTCAGTGTTATTGTTCTTATTCAAATTACAATGGGAAAAAAGGGTCTTATGTTGTACTCTGCACTGGTTGGTGCATTCTCGATCTCTTGGCAGTACGAAACACCACCACACTTAACTACACTGCTAATGTTGTTAGAAGTAGATACGGATGTTTCAGCGACTCAGTTAGTGGTCTAAGAGCTGCATTTGCATACTAATATTTTGACAGGCACTTTTTTTTCTTTTTGTTTGGTGGTAATATGAGGCGAACAGTAGTAGAAAGTAGGTACATTTACCCAAGTACTGTACTTAAGTACTATTCTGTGGTATCTACTTTCCTGTAGTAGTTTTATTTTGTACTACTACATGCTTTGACTTTACTACATTTTAGAGCCAAAGATTGTACTTTTTACTTCACTACATTTATTTGATAACTAGCTACTATTTACTTTTCATAATCAGATTAATAATACAGCGTTCACTATAATTATAAGACTTTGATTCCTGGTGGAAAAATCACAAGCTACCCTGCACTATGTAAAGTCATTCAAAAAATAAGCATACAGTATAAAGTAGTTAAAATAGACCCACCTTTACCAGCTGCAACATTAACTATGATGTACACAACATCCTCCCACAGTCCAAAGACATGCAGCTTAGGTTGACTAAATTGCCCCTAGGAGTGAATTACAAATCAGTAATTATATTAAAATATATTTATATACCTTCATGTGTAATGTGCCATTCTACATAATGAGTAGTTTTGCTTTAGGCATCTTAAGTATATTTTGATGGTAATGTGTTTGTAATTTAACTTAACAATTTTATGCAGGACCTTTAATTATAATGTAGTATTTTTACATTGTGGTATTGCCACTCTTGCTTAAGTAAGGGATCTGAGTACTTATCTTCCACCACCAGTTTGTTAAAGTGCAGTTCTAGAAATCCAGAAACAAAGGATAAGGATAATGATAATCACCCTTATTGGCCAAGCATGTTACACACAAGAAATTTGTTTCCGGTACAGAACCGATGGCAGCCATCTGCGGCGCCACCTCAACCAATGGCTCTAACCATTGGGGGCAACGGGGGGGTTCAGTGTCTTGTCCAAGGACATGTCGACACACACACACAAAAAAAGGTTACAGTAAGTCAAGTCAGTTTTTGTTTGTATAGCTCAGTATCACAAGTCACAAATGTACCTCAAGGGTCTTTAAAAACTGTATCATTTAATTACGGTATTATTATGTCAGTTTTTTATAAACTGAAAAGAAAGTTGTATTTTATCCATCTTTCAGTTCAAACTATGGTTCATAGCTCTCATAAAGGTAACAACTTGGGTCAAAGATGTCAGCATTCATAGCACTGCTGCTTCACTTGGCACATCACAGACATGCACACAAGTCCGTCGCAAAACATCATATGCACAAGCAGTATGCTGTACATGATGCACACAGTAAACACACACTGCTAAATCTGTGTAGCGCATAATGTAAACAGATGCTGAGATTTATACTAAAAACACTCTAAGTACTTGAGCACTACACAGGAAAGCACTTCTACTGTAGTAGTAGCATTATGTGAGAATACAGAGAATACAGTCAACAGTCTTCTTGCCAGCATACAGGCGTCTGTTCATTTCACATACTGCAGTAGTGGAATCCAGACAAATGGCAGATGTGTTCCTCCCTGAAGCACTCTCTACATCACTAGAATGTATGTGCAAATTTAAGTGTGTATGTGTTCTTGTACTTGCAACATAGTGCGGACTAAAAAAAAAAAGAGTGAGGACAGTTTTGGAAAGTGAAGACATTTTGTGTGGTCCTCACTTTCTGAAACAGCTTTTTGAGGTTTAAGATTTGGTTTTAGGGTTCAGGTTTGAATTAGGTTTAGGTTAGGATTAGGGTAAGATTTACAGTTAGGCATTAAGTTCTGATGGTTAAGTGTTAGGGTAAGGGGCTAGGGAATACATTATGTAAATGAGTGTCCTCACAAAAAGAGAAGTACGTGTGTGACACAGAGACAGAACTTGAGAACAAAAGCCAAAAGCGAACTAATAGTGAGTGAATTTAAAAAGTAGCAGGTGTGAAAAACAAAGTTAAAGGCTTAAATATCTTTTTTCATTCTCAGACTAAATTGTGACACCTTTTGCTAAGCTAAGACATAATTAAGTAAGAACTAACAAGCTGTCACTGACCCTTATTGTGAGGCTTGATATGACTACAGTATGTGCCACCGTTTTTCATATCTTCAACAATCTTTTGCAAAACGACTGCATTGATAGATTCGGGTTGTTAAAACTAACAAAGTCTGAGGGCCTAAACTGTGCTTGGTGAAGTTTTTTGAGTGTTTTGCTTTAGAAGGGATAGGTGGAAAACCCTTCCCCCACTGTTGTCTCAGAAAGAATAGAGCCTCTTCTGTCAACTCCCATTTATTCATCTTTCTATGACAGATTCAGACAGACCCCCTACATAAATACCATGTATTATGTGTGAACATCAATTTGAAAGTGAGGATTGATGTTCTACATGAAACTGAAACCACAAAGCTTTCTGTTCTACTGAAATCCTGTTAGAATCCATTTACAAAACAAAACAAAACAATCCATTTACACTTCCAGCCTGTACTTGAACCTCATCTCTACTCTAATGCGCTGTCTTGTTCTTGGATTTCTGCAGATTACCATGTGATAGGTTCTTGTCCTGGGGATGTATTACATAGCCAAGGTCAGACAGAGGTATTTTAGCTTGTGGCTGCTAAGTAACTTAATGCTGCAAGGCCAGCGATGCAGACGGACAGCAAGGTGAACAGTGCTGAGGGAAGGTTGCAGTGAGCTGAGAAGGCTGCTTCATACTCTATGGGTGTTCTATTGCGCTGATAAGGCAGGGGCCAAATCAATTACAGGCCAAACGTACCTTCAGGCTTGAACACCATAACACAACTACTGACCCTAAATTGAAAAGGTTGTCATTTTGGGAAACATACTTCTTTGCATGTTTTTTTCTTGTTGAGAGTAAGATATGTCTGTCCATTACAGTATAATGCTGGTGGTCATTTATATTTTGTATACAATAAATTTTGTTCCCCGTCCCTGGTAGGCTAGTGGTTAAGGCACAACGCTCTCGCTGCTGTGGCCTGGGTTTGAGTCAGGGTTGCGCCAGAAGGGCCTCCGGCATAAAACACATGCCAAATGTCAACATGCGAGTTGTCAGTGTGACGATTCACTGTGGCGACCCCTAAACGAAAAAAAGCTGAAAGTGACTTTCTATACAATGAATTTTGTGTACTCACCGTAATGACTGACAACCACCGAGTGAGTACATGAGTACACAAAATTCATTACTGGTTCTAGCCTCTGTATTAGAGCTACTAGGAAAAAAATGTGAAAATCAGCAGCATTGTCCTTTACCATTAAATATGAAGCCATAGACATCAGCCACTTGGTTTAGCATAAAAAAATGGCTTTGTCCAAAGGTAACAAAAAAAAAAAAAAAAAACAGCACATAGATTTGGTAGAAAAATGCAATTAGACAAATTCGTCCAGAGCAGAGCAACTAGACACAACCCCACAAATTTAAAATGTTTCAGTTTGGGCCAAAATAATATGTGCATATCCCTTGTATTAATGAATCAGCTTCATATGCATACAGAGACAAGAGGGGGACAGTTGATGTATCTCTTGCTTGCTTTAAGAGGGGATAAGTGTGTTTCCCCAAATGCTGAACTATTCCTTTAACAGATTATGATCATGATCCTGCCACAGGTTTCTGCAGGCCACAAATCCCCAGATATGATCCAAAGATAGGTGGGCTTAAGCCTGCTGAATCAGAGCGCAGGGGAGGAAGATGAGAGCATCCTATGCAGAGTATCAGACAGAACCTTGAGAAAGAAACAGTGTGAGGCTGGAAAAGTGACATATAGGGGTGGCTGTGGCTTAAGGGGTGGCTGTGGCTTACAAGGTAGGGCAGTCGTCTTCTAACCAGCAAGTTGGTGGTTCGACTCCCGGTCTCCCCGCATGCCTAAGTGTCCCTGAGCAAGACACTGAACCCCAAATTGCTCCCGGTGGTTCGACTGGCGCCAGTGTGCGGCAGCCTCTCGTCATCGGTGTGTGAATGTGTGTGTGAATGGGTGAATGGTGTATGATCTCCTGTAAAGCGCTTTGGCCAGTGTAACACACTGTGAGAAAGCGCTATATAAATACAGTCCATTTACCATTTACATATGGCTTCAAGCATGAAAACGGTATCACTGTCTCACCTTTAATCTCACTTAAAACCAACTCCACCTGCTGTTTTCCACCAAAGACAATTTTGGCTACATAGGAAACCACACAAGTTCCAGTTGTTACACTGAGCCAAATGAACTGGCAGTTATTCTCTGCCTGGCGCAGAAACAAATGGATGGCTCTAATCATGGTGATCATGCTCAAGGTTGTAGTCAGTGATTATAAATATGTACAGTACAATAATAAGTCATCTGCGATGGACCGGTGACCTGTCCAGGGTGTACCCTGCCTTTCACCCGATGCCGGCTGGGATTGGCTCCCTCCGCGACCTCGTTTGGGACTAAGCGGTATAGAAAATGAGATGAGATGAGATGAGAATAATAAGTCATTATGTTTCCAGTCATTCAAAGTTGCAAGCTTCACGAATATAAAATTTCTAAGTAGGATACAATCCTTTTACAAAGATCAACATAGTTGTGTGCTCACACCATGTGATTCACAGTCAGTGAATAGAAAGAAAAACATCTGCCCTTTGTCTGCTTTTTCTAATAACGGTGGTCACAGAGAGAGCAGAGAAAGTCTGGCAGTTGTAGGCAAATGACTAGGAATGCTGGGGCTCTAGTTCTGTTGGTGCTTTTAGACCTCTCTGCTGCCTTTGATACAGTGAATCATGGAATCCTCTTATCTCGCTTGGAGCAGTGTGTAGGAATTCAAGGTACTGCTGTTAATTGGTTTAGATCCTATCTCACCAATAGAAGTTTTGCTGTTAATATTGGTAGCTGTTCCTCGTCTTCAACTATCTTCTCCTGTGGTGTCCCCCAAAGGTTTGTACTCTGCCCAGCTCTCTTTTCCTTGTACATGCTTCTGCTGGGATCAGTTCTAAGGAAATATGGCTTCTGCTTTCATTGTTATTTGGATGGCATCCAGATATTCATTCATTCATTCATTTTCTACCGTTTAGTCCCTTGCGGGGTCACG
>NW_018128280.1:54771-55163 GCF_001952655.1 Monopterus albus | reverse complement strand
AGAGTAAAATTTTGTAATGGACCCGAAAAGGGACAGGTAACCAGTGTAGGGAGGCCAAAACTGGAGAGATATGCTTTTCCTTGTACCTGTTAAAATCTGGAGGCGAGTGATAGAAGACTCACCAACCCCAAGATACAACGAGTTACAATAGTTCAAACGGGAAGTAATAAAAGTATGAATAAGCGTCTCAAAATGCTGTCTAGAGACAAATGCTTTTACTTTAGCCAACTGTCTTAGTTGAAAGAAACTAGATTTAATGACAGCTGCAATTTGGCTGTCGAATCTTAAATCGGGATCCATCTTAATACCTAAATTTAAAATATTCTTTTAATTATATTGAGCCAATGAGCCCAAGTCAACAGATGGTGAACCAACAGAATCACCAAATACTA
>NW_018128280.1:20372-38887 GCF_001952655.1 Monopterus albus | reverse complement strand
TAGTCTTGGGGCGCCTGGTCCTCAATGGTGCCACCGCATCGATGGCGGCCTGACAGGTAGAGTGAAGGTGTAATGCAAGCTCTTCTGTATCCGTAGAATCAGGAATAATGAGGTTTCCATTAATAAAGTCAGAGAATTGAGTGAAAGTGGAGGAATTAAATACACGGCAGAGCCGTGGGGCAGAGCCGTGGGGCAGCGCTTGGGGCGATAGGATAATAATTAAGATCAATCGCAAATAACACGGGCAAATGATCAGAAAACACAGCATCACAGATTTCCAACTCACGAACAGGTACACCATAAGATAAAACAAGGTCCAAGGTGTACCCATGCTCATGGGTAGGACCAACCACAGATTGTGTGAGATTAAAAGAGTCAATAAGATCTAAAAAGGCCTTAACTAGAGGTTTGTCAGGGCAACAAACATGTATATTAAAATCCCCAATAATCAAAACCTGCTCATATCTAGGCATAAAATAAATCAGGAAGTCAGAAAAATCACTTATATGTAGTTACACATCACCCTATGTGTTCACTGAATCACTGGTCAATATTTATAGTGTTAGCCAACTGGAGCACTGTTTACCATCAAAGGGACTGGTTCACTAAAACACTGACTCTCATTAGATTTACAGCTTTGGCGAAGAGGGTCCACAGTTAATTTATTATCACCACCTGGCTGATGAGGCCAGGGACTTAGGGTTCATTGAGACACTATGGTTAGAAAACAGAGATTAGATATGAAGCCGGGAAGAGGAGAAAACTTCAAACGTAGAACCATTACACACACACAGGCAGAGCAGTTTCTTATTTGCCAGCGACCTAGCATTGACGAGGCAGATTTTAATGGGAGTCGGCAGGCCAGCCATCCTGGAGGCTCGCTTCAGTGATCGTAGATTTGAGCGATTTATCCCACGTCGACATAGACGTGGATAATAGCCACCAGGCCATCGACTTCTCCAGTCCGAGCCAACCACTGACACCAGCGAACAGCCAACAGGATCCATAGTATTGAATGCCATACCATTTAGGAAACTAAAATAGAATAAAATTAGAGTAAAAATAGAATAAAAAGAATAAGAAAACTAAGTCAAAGTGATTCGGATAAAGCTTAAACGGTACAACCAAATAGGCTATGACTCAAACCCTGCACAATCAGTGACCGTAGTGCAAATAATAACAAGAAAATTGTCAGATGGTAGTGAGATTGAGATACACATGGACAGTAGTGCAAATGACCAACAGCTGCAGATAAGACGGTAAAAACAGTCAGCAGCAGATTTACATGTAATATAACAAGAAGGGGGAATGTACTGGGTTTGGGCAAAACAGCAGATGTAGTCTTTTTATGTTCTGTGGTGGGTCACAGTCCAGGCGGCAGGCCGCAGAGGGGGGGAGGTAGTGAACAGTGTTCAGCATCCTCACAGCCTGGTGGATGAAGCAGTTTGCAAATCTGGTGGAGTGGGCCTGAAGACTTCAATACCTTCCCCCTGAAGGCAGGAGTCTGAAGTGGGAGTGTGCGGTGTGGGAGGTGTCATCAGCAATGCTGATGGCTCTGCCGGTGAGGCGGGTGTTAAAGATGTCTGTAAGGGAAGGCAGAGGGGCGCCGATGATCTTACGGGCTGTTTTCACTATGCGTTGCAGGGTCCTTCTGCAGGAGGCAATACAGGCTCCGTACCACACAGTGATGCAGGCAGTGATGACGTTCTCAATGGTGCCCCATTAGAAAGAGTGCATGATGGGTGGTGGGACACAAGCTCTCCTCAGTTTGTGGAGGAAGTAGAGGTGTGTTTGAGCCTTCTTGGCCAGTGATGTGGTGTTGTTGGTCCAGGAGAGGTCCTCAGAGATGTGCACCCCCAGGTTTTCTCCTGAAGACCACAACAATCTCTTTAGTCTTCCCCACACTGAGGAAAAGGTTGTTGTCCTTACACCACTAGACCAGTTGGCACACCTCACTCCTGTAGTTGGCCTCATCATTGTTGGTAATGGGGCCAACTACAGTTGTATAGCTGAATGTGAACAGGGACTATGCTATTGGCTAGCAGGTATAATTTTTTTTACCATGCTCTCCAACTTTAGTGTGTTAGTATGCTAATATTTGCTAATTAGCACTGAGCTAATACATATGAGGGGAGTGTCATTAGCTTTGCAGGTGTTGGATCATAATGGTGATGGAAACTGATGAAATGTCAGTGGATCACCATAGTTGTTATAATTCAACCCAAGGGGGATGTGACAGACTGTACCGAATTCTTGGCAAACCTTCCAATAGTTGTTGTGACATTTCATTAAAAAAAAAAAAATGTGAACCTCGTAGTTGCACTAGAGGAAAAGTCAGGGGATCAAAGAGTCAAAAGTTGGGAACCAAGAATGACCATAATTTCATGGAAATCCATCCATCAATTATTCATAAATTTCTGTCAGAACCACAATAGTAGACTGGCCAACGCTGCCATCTTTAGAGCCACACTGCTTCATGCAGCGAATATAAATAAGCACCTCTAGAGGTGCCTTCATAGCCTTTGTGTAAACAGTTTCATATTTCAATGACTGATGTTTGAAGAGAGGTGGATGTAGCTGAAACTGACAACCTGGACATGGACGGAGCAGCTCCAAACATGACACACACAGCCATCTTTATCTCTTGGCTGCCCTGAGGTTAAAAAAGACACGTTTGATTATGTAATTTTGCTCTAGATGGGAAAAAAGATACAATAATGTGTCCTCCATGGAGTGGAAGCCTCAAGTGCTTTCCACAGGTAATTTCAACATGACACAAGCTTATAGAGGCAATTTACAATTGGTTTTGTCCCAACTTTATTATATTTTGTGTGCCAGGACTTGGGTGTTAGCTTAGACAGCTTTAGGTTATTGTGCACATAAAAACAAGGCAGGCAGTCACCAGAGTCCAAAGCCTGTTTTAATGTTTGTTGTTATCTGAAATGGGTTTTATGTTGCCAGTTATCTTGCTCTGAGATAAATGGAGCCATAAGTTATTGATTAAAGATACAGTCACTGCTGTATTATATACCTTGCAACTTAATTTTGTTATTTGTGGCTGCAGATGAAACATTAGAATTGTAAAACAGCAACTATGAGGCTACACTAGATGAGACATGATGACCACTACGTGTCAGTGATTTGGCCTGTAATAGTTGCTATTCTGGGTTCGGCTGCCTGACACTCTGACCTCCCCTCTCCTCGACCAGCGCTCCGGGTGTGACAGGGAGGCCATGAGAGTCCTTTCATCCACAATGGCTAGAAATGAACAGCAGTTCATTTCTAACCTCCATCTCTCATGGCTGAACTGTCTGTTCACAAAGCTCCACAAACCCACCATGAGAGCACTGGAAAAGCTAATGGAGTAAAAACAAAAACTAAAAGCAAACACATTGTTTCCTGCTGTTTATATAAAACTGATAACTGCTTAATTCATTTTTTTTAAACTGCTTTGGTAAGCCTGCTGTGGAATAAAAAAAAACATAAGATACTATAGCACTGTAGCATTACAATTGCCTCTTTTCCATCACCTGGTACTGGCTCAACTTGACTCAACTCGACTCAGATCTACTCGCTTTTGGTAATGGGTGCTTGGTTTTCCACTGCAGATTGTTCCCTCTCAGGTTGTCATAGCGACAGCACATTACACTTCTGTGATGTTGTCAGCAGCCGACACAGTAACAACTGAAGGTCTGCTGTTGTTGATTCTTGGTATGTGGCTGGTTTTAGGTAGTACAGTAACTACTGTAAAGCAGCAATTAGTGTTAAATAACGTTGCTTTTAAAAATGGCACTTTCTTTGTACCAGGATGTCTTGAACAATGATGATGTGATTTCTCTGAACAATCTCTAGTCTGCAGTGTTTATATGCTACCGTTTGGTATCACCTCTGCTCACTGGGAACTTCGACAGAGGTGATACCAAAACTAGTACCAGGTACCAGGTACTGTCCCCAACATTTAACTGATGGGAACACAAATAAGGCGAGTCTAGTTGAGTCAAGTTGAGCGGGTACCAGGCAGTGGAAAAGGGGCTTATTAGACCAGAATTTTTAGTTCTTGTATAATAAATCTTTTAGAGGTGAGTATATGTAACTTAAATAATTAGTTACCTATTTACTACAATCAACATTAAACTTAAGTAAATGTGGATTGTCACACTTGAAATGATTTTTAAGATGCTTAATTTAAGCAAGCTTGGCCTGGTAAGGTATAATGAATTACTAGAGCATTTCCTCAAACTAACAAAGCTGGCTCGTTTCTAGTGACATTACACATTCCAAAAAAGAGCACTCAGAGAGCGCACGTACCTCCTCCAAGACATTCACTCACTCAGATGGGTCCCTTGTGCAAAATGAAATTTGATCTGGTAATAGACATTGCCACCTACATACAGTATATGTGTCAAATTTCAAACAAAAAGTTATTCGATAACTTTTTACAAAGATATGATTTTTTTTTTTTACTTTGCCTAATGTTAAAGATGGGAATTTTGTGATTTATTTTTTTATTATTATTATTATTTTTGTGACCTTGACTTTTGACCTTTTTCAGCCAAAATCTAATCACTTCTAGGGTTGATCCTCACAATTGTCTGTACCAAGTAAGCTGATGATCCATCCAGCTGTTTTTATGTAATCCTTGTAGCCAATAAACAAACACACACACACAACACAACCAAAAACATAATAAGTGCTCTAACAAAGATAACTCTACCTTAAGAAAATGCTCATAATAATGTAAACTAGTGAACAAGTAGCACATATTTAAGTATGGTGAACCTCACAACAGATTATTTATACTGTATGTTGTATGTGCCACTACTACTAATGCTAGCACAATGCATCATTGGCAGATTGTGGTACATTTGCTTTCAAATACATTTGGCAAAAGCTTTCTACACTCTTAGCCCTGCAACACCATGCAAGACCTTTAGGAGCACTATACCTTGGCTTTCCTCTCTTATTACTACAGCTCCAGGGCTTAGTGCAACTTCAGCCAATTAGCACACAGCTCCACAGGAAAGTGAATCTCATCAATAAACCATTCCACATTATTTAGGATGGAAATTAAAAATTTATGCTTGAGGCTCCTTAAAAGACAAGTATGGCAGTTTAAACCATCAAAGTGCACTTTATGAATTACCTTTGGTCCATCCTCAAACTTTTGAAGAAATGTCACTTTTAATATTCACTCAATGGCCCAGCTGTATGAGGCCATACTTCAGACAGCATTGGGAGTTCTCAGCAGCTGGGGAGGCCATCTGTGTTTATTTTCCATTAAGAATGACTCTCTCATCTCTCCTTATATGCTTTACATTATATGTATTAATTAATTATTCAAAGATATTCTGATCAACAAGAGGGAAGCTCATATTATAAGTACTGATATTTACCAGACAACACTGCGTCTGACACAAATGTGTTCAAATGATCTACATACAGTATGAGATAAGCTGTGTATGTCAGAGACAGTAATTTGCTGATGTAAGGTGGGTGCTAAATTGCCTGTGGAGGCTAGTTGGCCGCATGATGGGCAATGAGCGTATGCCCAAAATAAACACCTAGTTTGACTAGATTTTGAATTCTTACTGAATGTAGCTTTAAATACACACAAGAATCCAGGCAAAATGGTGTCTTCAGTAATACAGCTGATTAGAATAATTAACAATATTCAAGGTGGAGTTGTTAAGAGTCTGACACTGCTTTGCTGTTTGCTGGTGTATGAGAGTCAAATGTTTTTAACAGGCCTTTGCCACAGTATGTAGGACAGATCTCATCAGACGTGTCTATCACCAGTCCACATCCTCCCAGCTTCACATGTTCAGAAGGCTGTCACAATTTTCCTGTCACCTTTCCACCTCGATGTTCAGAGGATGTCACCTGGATTAAGGTGGTGTTACAAAAAATGTTTTGTGGTGCCTGTGCAGGAAGAAACTATCAATGGCTACAGTTTATTTGTACGCACACACACACACGCACACGCTGTGTTTTCATTCCTTGTGGAGACTTTACATTGACTTACATTCATTTCCTGTAGACTTATCCTAACCTTAACCATAACTACTACTTGCCTAACACCTAACCCTGACCATAACACTTAACCTAACCTCATCCTAACCCTAAACCATGTTGCCACTCTAAATTTCAGTGATTTCCTTGTGGGGACTAGCTTCTGGTCCCCACAAGGATAGCCGAGTCCCCACAGTGTGAGTGTGTTAACAGGTTTTGGTCCTCATGATGTAAGTAATACAAAGGCACACACACACACACAAAGTTAAGTTAAATTGTTAAAGTAAATGTGGACAGTTATTGGCATGGGTTCATTTAGCTGTTTTTGAAATATGCTTATACAATGACTAGTGAACTTTATTGTTTTAACAGTTAGCTGATCATCGCTTCGTAATGACATTTTGATTATTTCATATTATTTTATATTGACAAAGGATCAGTTGATTATTTGTGAACATTTTGCCCAAATGTTTCTCTCTGGAGTTGGTGAAGACTAAAACAGTGCTAAAAGGAGTGTGAATATTGGACTTACATGTGCTTGTGATGAATGCAGCTGTTGGCCTGAATCTACAGGATATGTAGATAGGTGACTGTTTTCTAACACCTTCACCTTCACTTTACAATATATGCTTACAGCTCTTTAAGTTGCGTCCACATAGCCACAGAAACTGTTATTAGTTTTAAAGAACTTCCAGCCTCCAAGGCCTGCAATGTTTATAGAAAATCAGAAAGGTTACATGGGAATTTTAACTTTAAACTTCTGCTGTTCTGTGGTTGATATGATGACAGTCTGTTTAAAGACACCAGTAGGTAAGTACTGCATTGCTACTAGATGATAACAGATATTTCATTAAAATAAAGCAGACCTATGGATCTCTGTGAGGAATGATCTCTCTAGATGGTTTAAGTCTCAAGTCATTCTAATAACTTATGTCTTGGAAAATGTTTGCTGAGATGAAAAAACTTGCTGATAAATGGATAAACCATGCACAATCGCTTGTATAGTCCAAAGGACACCATCTGAGATACCTGGGAGCTGCTGTATGTTTTTAATGGTCAGATAACATGGGAAGTCTTCACTCCATTTTTGTTTTTTGCAAATATTCTCTATTTTCTCCCTGACTTTTTCCAACAAAAATTCAGATATTATATTACTCCTTTTTTCCTCACAAACTTAATCTTTTATTACATTCTATTAAATTAAATAGCAAAAAGTAAAGTATTCATTGCAAATGAAGAGACAAGATTGAAAAGTGCACATGACTGAGGGGCACTGTATTGCAAAAAACACATAATACTTTAATTATAAGCTTTTATTTAAAGTTTTAAAAATCTAAATAATCAAGGGATTAATTAAGGTGTCAGCATAAAAAGCTTGGAAAAATAATGTGGTTTAAAGAACAAAGTGATATTTACATATTAAAGTTTATCCACATTTAAAAAGGTCAGGTAAAGCAACTGAAGGATAGCTGCAGAACAGGTAATGAAACAGTATTAATCTGAATTTAACAGACTGTGAAGCATATTAATTTGATTTCTGCTGATGATATTTCCATCCCTGCTGGGCTGTGCTGTTTTTAAACTGTCCCCAGGTGAAATAAAAATTCTGCCACAGTCTTGGCAAGACTGGGGAAAGTTTTATTTCCAGCTGGAAAATTTCTGCTGAACTAAATGAGAGCAATGACCCAAGAGGCTGAATTGATAGATAAAACTGCTGCCTTTGAATATTTCTCAGTTGATAGGAACAAAAACTCATATTCACGTCTCACATCTCCAACTTTCACTCTAATGTGACTGACTAAAGGAACCAACTACTAAGCTAGTTTTTTCCAGCTATATGTGCATGTACAATTCTGTGTCCCTCAGGTGCCATTAGTAAGGGCAACTAGGTTGGCCCCAAGTCCCAGTGAGGGGTTAGGCTGCTGTAATTTGCAGCTTCAGAACAGTAAGTAAAGGCAGTCCCACCATAAGACTGTGCCATGGCCTCCAGAGCTCCAATAATGAGGCAGGTTGCCTCATTAAAAGCCTTGAGACTTGCACACAAAAGACCCTGACATCAAAAGCTTCCAAGGTGCCTTCAGTGTACCTCTGTACACATGCCTTTGACTGCAGTACTAATGCCACAATATTAAGTCAAACAAAAGACTTCACCACTGCTGCACCCGCTCTCTTTTGCTGTTGCTGACATCTAAAGACAGCTGTATGTTTTGATTCGGGAAATAATTACCGGTAATCATTCTTTCATTTTTTATTAAAAAAAAAAAAAGAAGAAGAAGTAGAACCTAACAAAAAATGGTCTTTTATGTGTTGCATGACAAAGGTGGCAGAACAGAGATCCTAAAGTTCCTGTACAGTACATAGTGGATACTGGGTTAAATTTGCCACCATACTTCCTAAATAGATTTTGTTTCACACCACAAATGAGTGCACTTGCTTTATAATGCTTTACTTCTTTATTTTTAACTATGCTAACATAGTGGTGAGGCTCTAAAGATGGCACTGCTTCAACATTTAGTTCCTGATATAAATTACTCAACAACTATTGGATTAATCAGACTTTCATGGTCCCTGGAGGATGAATGTAATACAGTAATTGGTGATCCCATGACTTTTATCCAGGTATCAATTTATTTTGGCTCTGTTTAATGTGTTTTTAAATTGTCGGTGTGGTGATATCTGATAGAGGAGCAGACATCAGTCTGTTATCTTAAGTATGAGACTGAACAACAACACTGATTAAATCCTGTATTGACAGATTGTCAGAGATGAAACATGAGCACCTTCCTGTTTTTGCATTAAGGTAGCTTTGAGTTTTTTTTAATTATAAATCCAGTTACTGCAATATTTTGTGGTAACCGCACAGTATACATACTTCCCACTGTTATATATGTATATATAACTAGAAGAAGTGTGTTGGTTCTCTTGTAATGTCATGCTAACTAACATTATTTTGTGTAAGGGGGCTTCTGTGGTTTAAATCATGCTGTTGGTTAATGTTTTTTGGACACACAGAGGTCATTTCCCTCTATCTGCAGAGCTAACTTAGCCTTGTTAGTATTACCCTGGCTGTCATTTCTCACTGGAATATATTGCATGTTAGCAGATGTGACAGATGTCTAACTTGGCCTGTGGTTAAAATAATTAAATTTGTCCTTGAACCATTATACTGTTATTTTTCTTTGTTTCCACAATGCTGCTTTATTTCAGAATGTATGACACTGTGAAAAGAGCATGCTTTCTACCCCAGTGCTCCATGTGCATCCAGTGCAGTTTAGTTGCCCAATATTATGCTAATGCTTAATAAGCTGTCTTGCTGTGCTGTGAATAGCAGAGTTACAGTGACGTGCGGTCAGGGGAGGCAGGTGAGGCAGAGCCTCCCCTGTCAATCTTGAAAAGAAAAAAAAAAGTTAACCATAAAATATTCATTCATTCATTCATTTTCTACCGCTTAGTCCCTGAACGGGGTCACGGGTGAGGCCGGAGCCAATCCCGGCCGGCAATCGGGCGAAGGCAGGGAATATAATAAATGTTAATATTTGTCGGCTGTTGTGTGTTGTAGGCCCTTTTGCTGTTCGAATCCAATGTTGAAGGAATTTTTTTCAATAAAGAGTAGCAGAATTTCCGTATGTCCCATTCAAATAGATGGAGGAGATGCGCGATGAGGCAGCACTTTGCTGTGCCTCTCGGTGGATCGTGTAATCCTCACAAACTGTATGCGATGCAAATAGTGTGTCGCTGTCCCTCTATATGTCGCAAATAAAATGCTTTCAAACACTCTGATTATATGCTCTGCCTTGCCATAATCTGGATAATGTATAAAATGTAGTTGTGTAACGTGTTTAGGCTCCAGATTAACCATAAAACCCAGTAAAAAAGTTACTCGGTGAGGCAAACGGTACGCCTGCCTCAAGGCAGAGGGCGCTAGCGAGCCCACAGATTCTTGCGCTACAATCCTCCTACAATCTTCTTCGTGCTTGTTTATATTTCCTTTACAATCCGCCTTATCAAAATGGAAGATTACATTTCCGAGATGAGAAAATTCGCAAATCTGGACTTTCAATCAAAACATTTTTGACAGTCTGGTCATTTTTGTCCAGAAGGATCTTCTTTATTGAAAACATTTGTTTTAATATTGGATTCGAATGGTAAAAGGGTTTGTAATACATACCAGCTGACAAATGGATTTTGTGTACAAGTAAAGGTAAGACCATAAACTTTTATTATTTCTAGTTAGAAATAAGCTCAACTGGAATAAATTTTAACCTCAAATTAAATATGGGTCACGTTTGTGTGAAGAATGCTGATATTAGATATAAAACATATTAAAACATAAAACATGTTAACGGTTCATTTGTATTTGTAAATCTGACTATAAAAGAGTCAGTGCCTCACCAGCTGTCAACCTCACTGCACGTCACTGCAGAGTTATCATGGTTTTCAATATTCTAGGTATACAGTATTTTGGATGTGGATATATCGGTAAATACTCTATATCACATTTTTGGTCAAACATATTATTAAAGAGTTGAATTTCCTACCAGTATAAACACATGAAACCTCATAACATAGAAACGTAGAGTACAGCGGGAGACATCTATAGAAAAAACAGGGCAGGGCAAGATAATTTATATGGGACAATGCACACATAGATACAACATTAAGATGCAAATTAGGGTGAAGCATTAAATGCAAATTAAAAGCAACAATTATATGACAGCACCAAGCAGCAGAGTGTAGATACCTAGTATTTTTAAGATAGCGGCAGGAGACTGGATTCTCACTGTTCTCATTATACTTTGTACCCCTTTACTTCAGTCTTCCTAAGACTAACCTCTGAGTAATTTAACACTCTACAGGCATTTTGTCATTGAGCTCCATTGAGTCATAAGGGGACTGATGCTGTGTGAGTGCGACAAGAAGAAGATGAGATGCGTCATGACAGCTCAGCTCCACCACTGCTGGACGGCAAATGTCAGGAGCCAGACAACATACTGTATGTACTGTACAGTCAAGAGGGGGAGACAGGGCTGTGGTGTGTTAGTTTGAGAGTGTATACTGTACAGTACGTCTCTGTGTCTGTCATCTGCCTGTAGTTTTGAGTGACAGAAAGACATGAATGAAATAACTGCATCAATAGTATGTTGGGATGCTGGCCATGAGAAGACCAGTGTGCTATGCATGAGGATAAGCAGAGGCCCTTTACTCAGACATGAAATGCTTTCCAGGGAACATGTACAGAGATAGAGAGAGGGAGAACAAAAGTGGTGGAAAGAAGCAGAAGAGGCAGAAAAAGTGAGCGAGTCACCATGCAACACAAAATGTTCTTTTGTTGCCATGGAGATGACTCCCACAGTGCTGTTTATGATGTTGATTTGCTCTAAATGGGTGAATCTTGTTCTGTAAAATCACATTTGTAGACATAAGTTGCCCAGACTAATCTAGACATTTACTGTATCTCTATTTTCTTGCAAAATTCGGGAGGCAACAGTGGTGCGGTGGGTAGAGCAGTCGTTTTCCAACCAGAAGGTTAAAGTTTTGAATCTCGGTGCTGGCAGTCCATGTGTTGAAGTGTCCTTGGACAAGACACTGACTGCTGCTGGAATATCCAATTCTGTGACAAGGCTTGGCATCACAGTCTTGTGCTCTCAGACCATTTCTGGCTTATCAACAATGCTACACCTGTTATATTTATGAGTAAAATAAATCCAATACATCATGTTCAGAATTGCATCCAAAAATGTCCAAAGTCCATAATTTTCTCTTTTGCATTTTTGACACCGTAAAATAACTACACTTGAATAATTGGTCTAGTTCCAAACAATGCTACAGTGTGACTTGAATGTTTTTAGGATTTTCTTGATTCTGTGGTCAAAGCACAATATGTATTTCATAATTTTATCACAGTTTCCCCACCACTGACTATTTTAATTTAAAACAATGAGGAAAAAAATCCTTAAAGTATATGATTCAAACATACAGTACACGCCATGATGCCTATGGGCCTAAAGATACTGTACTGAATGCCATGTTGTCATATAGTGTCGATTTATTTTGTCCACAGTGAATTTAAAAGAAAGAGAAAGGGAAAAACAGGTAAGAAAGAAAGTATTTATGAGGTTATAATACTAAAGTAAGTAGCAGGAATTGAATTAGAAGCAGCTTGGCAGGAGAAAAACAATGAGAAGTTACAACAAGCCAGACAAAAAGATATCTTGAAATGTAACTTTGGATCTATTAGAAAGTTCAAAGTTCAAAGTTTAAAGTGTTTATTTTGTCATATGCACAGTTAGGAAACGTGTTTCCCTGTACAATGAAATTCTTACTTCGCCGTCCACATGAATGCCATAAAATACAAATGAAATATAAAGTAGATAAATAAATAACACAAAATCTAAGGCACTTTAAGCAGCAACAGATGCAGCAATATAGTAAAAAAAATATACAAGAATATAACAGGATGTATGTTGCCTGGGAGCAGTATGTGCAGCAGAGTCGTTGCGCAATTATGCATGTAACACAAAATCTAGGACACTTTAGGCAGCAACAAATGCAGCAATACAATAAAAGAATATAATAGAGAGTGTATGCTGCATGGGAGCAGCATGTGCAGCAGTCAACAGCCAATGTGCAATTATGCATGTGCAAACAGAATGTAAACAGTACATGACGTATTTCCTGGTAATAAACTCCTCAGCTGTTTAGGAGTCTGATGGCAGAGGGAAAGAAAGAGTTTTTCAGTCTAGTGGTCCTGCATTTCACACTTCTGATCCTCCGGCCAGAGGGCAAAGAAGTGAACAGTCCGTGCTGGGGGTGGGTGGAATCTTTGAGGATGGAGGCAGCCTTCCTACGCACCCTGTGGTGGTAAATGCTCTGCAGAGAGGGCAGTGGAGTCAATGTTTAAAGTAAATCCTTTTGCCAAGTGGCACTTTAACAACACATGATCCAAGAAAAATGAATTATTCTGTCATAATTCTGTTCCGCTGCTTCCTGTCCGGCTTTTATTTTGACGTTACTTCCTGTTTTTGTTTCACCTTAGTTTCGGTCTTTTTACGTTCTTCATCACTCACATTGGTTTCACCTGTTTCGTTATTGTTTGCACCTCTATTTAGGCAGCGTCCTCCCACCAGGATGCTGCCAGATTGTTCTAGAACCCAGCTATGACTCTCCAGCTTTCCTTCGGTTTTGGTATCTTGTGTTTCTGACCCGGACTGTTACCTTGGTATATTCGTTTCTGCTTTGCCCTCATGTCTCAGACTGCCACAGTGTATGATATCGGACTTCCCTCTGGTCTACGTATTTTGGATCACCTCTGTTGGATGTGTTTGCTGGCTCTGATCTCGGACTGTTAAGGACATGTGAGTTTTGTGTTTTCACCGTGTCTTGTATGGTTTTCATTTGTTCAACGTTAGTTCTCTTTTATTAAAGAGACGTTTTTTTAACACTTCCTCGTCTGGCCTTTTAATTGAGTTCACTAAACACTTTTCGGCAGCATCGCGCGCCGTTTCTGACATTCTCCAATTATTAATATGCGTTTTCTTACACTATAAAATATTTTACTGTGAAACTGCCTATTAAAATCATCTGGCAGTTCATTTGAAGTGATTTGAGAACTTTTTACAGAGATGTATTTACTGAGAAAGTAATCCCATTTTTAATGGTTTCAGCCACCTCATACACTTAAGTGTCTTGCTTTTTTTTTTATCATGAGATGTTTGTTATTAGGTACGACAGTAATAGATGGCTACAAGTGTGCTGATAAGCAACACACTGAAGCATGTG
The DNA here is from genome assembly GCF_001952655.1 of Monopterus albus. NCBI lineage: Eukaryota > Metazoa > Chordata > Actinopteri > Synbranchiformes > Synbranchidae > Monopterus > Monopterus albus. The sequence goes on along the minus strand of NW_018128280.1, from coordinate 25,099 downwards.
CAAAGGATCTGTGCAATGCTTATGACCTGTGGAAAAAAAAATGTGAGTCCTCTTGTCTTTTGAAATTGTTTGTCTTTTGCCACCACAGGGAGGCATATAGGCACTACTCATCATCACTGATTGAAATGACAGATGATGAATGAAAAATCACATTAGCCTTTGTAGTGCAGTTCTGTAGCAGACCTTTTGATTACCAATCAAATTTTAAACACTTCCAATCACATTATATCAAGATAACAAGATAGTTCTTTGCAATCTAACAACCCTGTGTTTCTGCCTGCTACTAGTTGTCATGATTTCCTCCTTATCACCACAACTGGGGAGGACAGTTCTTATTTTATACAAGAAATAAATTCTATAACTCAATAGTAATACTAAATTCTGTTTATTTTTAAGTACTTGGAATTTCTATGTGTGTGTGTGTGTGTGTGTGGGGTGCTTGTTCTCACGGTGTAATGCTGTCTGTTCTCTATTGCTGCTTGAGGTACTGAAATTTCCCAATTGAGGGATCAATAAAGAACCTACCTAATAATATCTCTTGGGTTCTGAACTGTAAATATGATGGCTTAGCCAGCAGAGGTTACCTTAACTTCAGCTTTTATGTGGCTATAATGTTAATTAATTTACTTTATGTTAATTAAACTATTGCTTGCTGTTATTAGTGAGCTTTTAGAGGTGCTGTTATCTTTGGCTACCTATTTCCCACCGTTTCCAGTCTTTATGCTAAGCTAACCATGTTTTGCTTATTTACGATTAAGACCTCAAGCTATTCTAAGTTGCTTAACATAACACTAATAATTATTTCTGCACAAAAGGAGAACTGTAAAAGTGTGGTTAGTCGTTTTCCCATGTTTACAGTAATTATGCTAAGGTAAGATAACTCCAGCTTTTGTTTATTATTCAGACATGAGAGTGGCGTCAATTTTCTCATCTAGCTTTTAGCAAGAATGCAAATCAGAATTTGCTTTATTGGCCAGGTATGTTGGACACACAAGGAATTTGACTCAGGTACACTGCATCTAAATGTGTATGTACATATCCCCATGCAAGGGACAAGTAAACAGTCAACCAGCATAAGGCTGTGTAGTATAACAAAATAAGCAGGATTAACAGCAACAACAGTGCAAACGATGCAAAATAAGCAGTATAAACAGGCAGTAAACAATGCAGACAGACAAAAGAATGTTCATTGAAATGAGATAAATAGGAATAAAAACAGTACTTGAAACAGAAATAAATGTATTTCCTTTAATGCTAAAGAGTTTCTTTTAACAAACGCGTCTTGTTTGGCTAGGGTCACTTATTACCAAATTTTAATAAATACTCAAATGTGATTCGACTAAAGGCATAACTTCATGAGGTGATATTCAGTTATGCCAAACTTTATTTGCAGTTCAGAAATGTTTGTCTATATTCAATGTGATTGGACCAGGGCTAAATTAATATTACTTTCATAAAGTACAGGGTTATTTACTCTTCAGTTACATTCACATTCTCTAGTCAGTCTGTATCAGTGGGTGATGTGCAGTCAGTGAAGGTTTGTTTTTGCAAAAAGGACGTCCAATGAGCTGCCAGTGAGTAGTGGCTGGACTCAAGTGAGAAGGACAACAGCGATGCGTTGTCATAAATTGTCAAAGCTGTGAAAATTAAATGTATAGAGAGAACAACATTTTGTTCAGGTGAGGCAAATGTGGGTACAATCTCAGATACAGGTATGCTAATTAAAAAAAAGTTTAAATGTGGGTAGAAGTTGCCTACATACATCTTGCCTCCATTACATCCCTGATAATAGTGTTTCATAAATCCACATAACTATCCCTAACATGCTAGATGCCAAGTTTTCTTTTGATTTTCAGCCTATGTTGTCATTGTATGTAGGCCACGATATGCTAACCCCTGGACATGGGAATAAAGCTTACCTCTCACACTAAGGTGGCATATTTGAAACGTACTAAAGCTCCAAACACTGCTTGAGGTTGTACGACAGATATTCACTCAGTAATTGACTACCATGAACCTGCGAACAGAGTTCCCTGCAGACCTCCCTTTTTCATGTTATTAATTCAGGATAAGACCCCAAACCTCCCAAATAACAACCTGCAGTTTATTGTGGCAATTACCCCCTTAAACCCTCAGATGTTACAGTACTGAGAAATTTTTATAAGCCAGTATACTCTGGCTCTTTGAGGAAGTGTTAAATTTTGTCTGAAATAATGAAAGCTGGACACTTAAGACCATATCTATTTTGCACAGTATTTAGTTGACATAAGATGTTAAGGATATGAAATTTAAAGAATAGTGTATATTATGCAACAAGAAAACAGTTGGATATTTTAGATAAACAATTTTTTTGATATACTTTCTAAGCACCGCCTCCCTTTGCACAGTACAGATTTCACCCAAGCAACAAGCCCAATCAGGGAGGCACTGCCTCTCTGAGACGCTGCTGAGAGGGTTGGCATACTACTATTAACATTGTGAATTGTGTAATTGAAAACTCACTGGGAATTGTGCAATATATGCAACTTTAACAATTACCACTTAAAAGTGTAGACCCACTAAAATCATAAGAATCAGCATCATCAAAACTTGACTCAGAGTATTAAACCTTTTCAGGAAGTTTATATAGGAGCTTAAATGGTACAGCAAAGCAGCAAAATATAGCATTAAAATCAATAATCGTCTTGAACGGCTTACAATCTAAATAAGTCAACTATTTCTAAAATCTATAAATCTAAAATGATCATACTGATTAAAATTTATCATGGTTGAGCTCTCAAAACACTGAATAAAAGTCAAAGGTTTGCTCACGGTCACCAATCCTCAGTTGGTTGGATTGTGGCTTTCTGTTGAAATCTTCATTTCAGATTAAATCCTCTTTTAAACAAGAATTCAGTTTACTTTTGCTGGATCATGAGGCTTTGGCTTCGTTGCAGTGTCCCTCGCTGTCATTCCGCTCTCCGTAGAGGCTCTATTCGTGGTTTTCCTCTCTTCCTCCCCCACAGGCCGGGGCCTTGGGGGGAGAAGCCGCAGCCTCCCTACTCTTTCAGCTGTGTTCCTTCAGTCCCTCGGTCTTCTGGATGTCAGGAAATCAACCGGACAAAGCCTCCGGCTGCAACTGTGGAAGGACTCCCTTGTTCCTCTTTCTGCCAGGGTTGTTAAAGGGTTCTGGTCGGCAGACTCGGTCCCTTCATCCAACCAGATGCCACAGTTTGCACTTAATGCCCTTTTTGGCCTGCACACTGTCGTTCTTCAGAACTCATTTGCATATTGCGTTCAGTATTCTTGTAACTGTTCATGACTGCTTTTGACCAGTTAGATCCAGCCTCGGATTCTACTTCTCCTTTTTTTAGAAAACTTATCTTAATACTTAACACAAGACAGAAAACCCACTTCTGGTTGAAATAAAAAAAAAAGTTCCCATTATCGCTTTCAACTGAACAATCAGAATTATACACAGATTTTCCACATAACCATCAATGCCCTAATATCAAAACATGGATCTTTATAGTTTGAATACTGTACTTGACTAAACATTGATTATTAGACATTGATTAAACAGTTTTATCAATCAAATCTTTACTTTATACATGGAACATGATTTTTTTTTATTACTTAGTGTCTTTCTCATTTTCATCACATTCCTCTCTCTGTCATACACACTCAACTTCACTTCCCCTATTCAGGGATGTGTGTCTTACTTCCTCTTTTCTGTGACTCAGCATTCTCCACTCTTTGTGGTGAGATTGGATATAAAAGCACTTTTCACCATTCCATGCAATACAATCATTTTACATTTTATTCTTACACATTCTTTAATTATTTCAAACAAAACACACACATAAATCATATCATGATTATCCTTACTTATTACTTTATGCATTCTGCCATAGCATTTTAATATTTTTTTTTTCTCTCTCTCTCTCTCTCTCTCCTCTTGCTGCTTCTTGCACATATCCTTGCTGTTCTTGTGTGAATTCTGACTCTAAAGAGACAATTTGCTCAATAGTCTCCTGGAGCTCTTATTCTAAGGTTTCTGATGCCAGATGATCAGAGGCCAGCTCTGCTGTTATGTTTCCTGTGCTCCTTAGCTCTCTTCGGGACCCGTTTTTACAGGCTTGCCGACATCATTCAGGTGTCAGTGTTTGTCATGCACTTCCTGCTTGCCCTTGATCTGACTCATCATTGCGAATTTAGCTAGCACAGCAGGCCATTAGTGCTGGTGAACAGGTTAAAAAAAAATGTATTGCTCTGTTAAATCAGAGCTGTGGTGTCAGAGGAAGAATAATCACACGAGCAACTCCATGTTATGTCGGCTCACTCACGGGAGCAAGGTGAGTAAGCAAGATGGACTCAGAAGTAGGTTCAACAGTTCAGACCAGAGGGTTTATTGGACAAACTGCAGGTAAGCACTGATAGTATGAGCAGAGGAATGAGGAGATGCAACAAGTGGGAACAAGCTCCATGGACCAGTCGAGGAGCCCGTCGGGCGGATGAGTGTGGAGTTACGGTGACAGGTCCCACACCATACGGAGGCAAGGACGGCAGAAAGCAGGGAAGATGTAGCAGCCCCCCCGGATGGCAGACACTGGTGACAGGGAGGACAGGAGAGGATGAGTGATATAAGGATGTGAGGACCAGACTGACCTAAGGAGTCTTGAGGAAAACGTCTGTCCAGAAGGGTAAGGTGAGTAGCCGCTGATGGCTGGGGATAGTCGGAGCAGGGA